>NW_003298760.1:337179-394630 GCF_000151645.1 Tuber melanosporum
TACTGAGACCCTGAATGAATCCCGGCGGATCGTGGAGGAGACTGTGGAGGAGACTGTGGAGGAGACTCGTGGAGGAGACTGTGGAGGAGACTGTGGAGGAGACTGTGGAGGAGACTGTGGAGGAGACTGTGGAGGAGACTGTGGAGGAGACTGTGGAGGAGACTGTGGAGGAGACTGTGGAGGAGACTGTGGAGGAGACTGTGGAGCAGACTGTGGAGGAAACCGTGGAGGAGACTGTGGAAACTGTCAAAAAGTTTGGGGAGGGTTTGGTAGAGGTGGTTGTGCAAGAGGTCAGGGTGGAGACTATCGACAGGGGCGTTGGAGAAAACGGGGCCATCACCGAACCATCCCAGCTAAGTGGCGTACCATCATACGCTTGGGTGAGCATTTTTTGTTGCTTCTTGCTCGCTGTATGGATGAATACGTACCCAATGAAGAGGGAGGAAGGAGGCACTGTGCGATAGTCCTATGGTAGGAAAGGGGACTTTTCCCCCCTCTTTAGCTATCCTTAACGTGCTAACGGTTGGTTGAATGCTGGCATCATTGGTCATGCACCATGTATCTTGATACCGCGAGGGAATTTCGCTTAGATGGCTATGTCAAGCCGTGACTCCTTCAGTTTTCGGGGGTGATGGTCTTCGAAGGCCGTAACCTCCGCTCTCATTTTGAGGTTGTGTTTGCTTGTCTGTTCTTTTAGTAGCGTATCATAATATATGCTCCTGCTTGCGCTAGTTTTACTCGTCCGATCAATTTCCAATTATCATCGCTTCGTTTTACTTCTTTAGTCATTCTTGAAATATCTCAGTCGTATTGGGCTTCTGCAACAATATTCTGGCTGATTTACTAGAGCGTGGTGGTGGTGAAGTTGTCCGTGATAATTCCATGACAATATGGGGCATGTGGATGGCCAGGCTATGGTTTACGACATAAGACGTGCTCTCAATATAAGAGGTATGGAGTGGGTCTCCGTCATGTATTTAAGCCCGGTTGTTTGTTCTGTATCTTGGGAAGAACAACGCCCTCACCACCTTACACACGAGGTCTTCCACAATAAGGCCAGTCATATAATAGGAAAAGTCGAGTGACCATTCATGATTCCAAACATTCCCCCCGACCCCCCCCCTTCCGTTCTCCCTTCATCCGTTGATATCATAATAAACAATTTTCACAAATTAGGGAGGGATCCAACCCCAAACCGCCCTCTAACCTCAGCTGCTATGCCCCCCTGGGGTTTCACTGTGAGCCACCCCATAACAACTACCGTTTTCCGAGGGAAGTGACCAGGGTAGATTTTTGTATTTCGTGGTTATTTGAAAGGTTGCGCATTTTATGGCAGACATTGCGTGCGCGGCGTTGAGGGTTGGCTTTAGCTGCAGAGACTACTCGAGGGTGGGAATATCATGGATATGATCCCCACAGTTGGGCATCCGGGATGGACTGCCCTTGTTGAGGATTGTTTTGTGTGCATCTGTTAACTCGGATACGGACTTTCGCCTATATTGCTGCTACCCCTTATAGAACCACTCTCCATCACATGGAATTCATAGCCTAAGCTAGAGCTGGTTACATCCATCGTTGCCGATGAACACTACTTCCCCATCTCCATCACCTTCCCTTCCTCCCCACAGCCGATTCTGCTCCAAGCGGCGCCCACCACCTCCGCCACTTTATCAGGCATTTCCACCCCCTCGGGCCAAAGCTCGGGCACCGGTCTTCCAATATGTGTGCGTCGGAAGGCCAGCAACAGCAGCATCCTCTGCACCTTGTGGTTCACACCCTCCGTGATCGGCAGGACCGTCTTCCCGGGAATGTTGCCGCTGTCGTTCGTTCCCAGCGTCAGGTTGATGAAGCTGTGGTTCTTAGTGTACAGCACCCCCTCAGTATCCCCAGCGACGTGGGGAAATCCCATTCGATGTTGAAGATGGAACATTACATATGAGGAAGGTCTAATCGTCTATGCAATGATTGACAACAATCCCTCTCCCTAAGGTCTACTATCCCTAGGGGCTCTGGGTTCTACTCGAGTGTATTGCAACAGGGTCAGACAAATGAATTTTGCAGAGCACATCGTAAAATCTCACTTTCTGCCGTGAGGTAGTCCCCTCCCCCCCCCCAAATATTTGCCAAGAGTTCCGACTCTAACTCTAACTTTCTATTCTAGGTGGGGCGCAGTCGATCTATTATCCCAAAGAGCCCTCGCAAGGCTACAAATTGCCATATTAATCAGCCTGGCCGTGTTCGTTAAGTGTGAGGTGATAACCGCCTCATTTAAGAACTGTTCTCAAGACTCTACAGAATTGAGCCACAAAGCTCTACCGCGCGGTTTGGAAAGTTCTTGTTGTTCCGGTGATATGTTAGTTCAAGGAGAGTTTAAATAATGATACCCCCGTTGTAACACAGCCTCCTTGTCACAGTAAAAACTTGGATAAATGGACCTCAAGCTAAGACATCGGAATTGCTCCTCCCACTGAGGCTGGTCGTATTTCCCCCTTTACCTGTATCAACGGAGGGTTTAAGGACAGTTTTTTCTATGATACTATGCTTTTCACCCATTGACCTAAGGGGGGAACCTCCAGACGTCTTTGTGAGAGGTCCAATTATTTCTGCCCCTTTCTTTTTTTCGGTATTAGATGTCGTAAACATTGCTGTTCGGAGTATGCTTTTGTTGTGATGGATGTAGCCAGTATTAGTATAAGCGTTGTTAGGGTAATGATTGTCGTCACGGGAATGTTAAAAACGAATGGGTGATAGGAAATACTGGAGTGCGGACTAGTGTGAAAACCTGTATGGAATCTTGGGATATTGAAATTTAGGAGGCTGCGCGGGGCTAGGAAACAACTGGTACATATTGACTGCTGCTGCTGCTGTTGATCCGTTAAGAGAACTATGTGAGATAGTATAATGGTTAATTTCTAATTTCAAACACGAGAAGGTGATTTAGTACGGGAGTGGCCTTTTGTGACACTCGGTATTCTATTGATGGAGGGCTTCATACGAGCGTTGAGTGTCTAGGTTGGAGGCTCTTTTGGGAAAGGTTGGAGGAGGTTAAATGGCTGATTGTGCAAAAAGAAATTTAGGGAGAAGGAAAGAGTACTATAAGCAGGGATCCGTCTGCCCCTCCCTGGTCGTGGTACACCGGACGTGGGTTTCCCCTACCGTACAAGTACTCGTTATAACCTACCTCATTACCCCAATTTTGCCGGTTCAAATAAAAGCACTCGAGTATGATGCTCTCAAATGTGGTATCGTATTTCTACGCGTGTTATATCTACCATTCCCCTGTGCCGAAGGATCCCACTCAATATGAAGCTTGCCACAACAGCCGCATCCAAAGACTATTGTATCAGGAAAAACCAGCAAAGGCCCAGGAAGCTTTTCATAACAATTGGGCTTATATTTGCATTATCCAAATTATATATCCCCTTTGAGTTGCCCGAAAGTATTATTCAAAATTCCTCTTCGCACCTTCGGCCACTAGGTTCCCGTAGGGAGGGGAAGCTTACGAATAGTCTACGGGGCATGACTAGCGGGTATCCAAGTGACCGAGAACAAAATACTCCACTCGAGAAAGCTTTCATAAGCCTGCCCCTCTCAACTTGGTGGGGTATAGCTATGGAGTTTGTTTGCGATATGATAGATATAACGTGAAGATTTAAATACGAGTATGGTTGATCAAGAAGTCTCCCACATAATCGGTAGTTTTTATCGCCTCTTTAAATTTTGGTGGAAAGGGAGTAAAGAGTGAGTGCAGAGTCCGGGGGCTACTGTGCCGTCTGCTTTACCACTTGTCTCCCCTCGCCCCCTAGGAAAAGTACGATATCATACTGGGGCTTGAGATGGAGCCGGGTATCACATGCTAGCTTACTGCGCACAGCCCCAATTTGGTCATGGAAGCCAGCTCGCATGTCGGGAGATATCCGCGGGACAGGGATTGAGCGGCATTTCGTGATATTTACGCGGATAAAGGATAAATAGATTAGATCGAATCTTGATACCCGGAATGTACGCCTCACCCGCAATTACTATACACAGCGGGTGGAAAGAAGTGATCACTGCACCGGAAATCCAAATCTAAGGCGAAGTGTGATACAAGACCATTTATATCCAGTAAATTATTTTGCTTTGGAATGGGATAAATTACGTGAGCATATATACCAGTAACAGATAAACTATCACAGAAAAAAGGTCGCTATGTAGCCTAACCTTTGTGAATATATCTTCGCTGTAGATCGCCCGCATGGTGTACTGGTATAACCTTAGAGATCGTGTTTAATGTACGCTGGCGTATTTTCTCCAGTCTACACTCAGCTTAGTCTCCAGAACATGCTGTGAGGGTTACCTCTTTGAATGGGGTTTAGCCGTTGTAATCTCCTACTATTTTTGGCCAAAATCGCATACCTCATCCTCAACATTCATACCCGCATCCCCAGGTGCAGGGCGGGGGTTCCAGGTCAGTAATGTAATGCACTATGCTTTTTCTTACCAAGGTTGCCGTATATTGTAAAAACTCGAATAGAAGGTAAACCTTTTAGGGCGTTGCACCGAGTCATATATGATAGTGGCTTCCTCTCCTAGAAAGGGGGTGTGTGTATTCCTTTTGTTTTGCCTTAACTGGGGGCTGAGTTTGTAGCGTTACCCCCTCCTATGACGGAGAAGATAGATTCTGGCGTCCCAGCCCACTTAGAATCTCTTCGGGTACCTATGGTATTAATATGGCCCTCTTTTTTTCACCTTCTGGGCCCACATCCTTCCTCCATCCCTCCCCACCACACTTTACTTGAAGATTTCCACTGTCTACTGCCTTGACGAGTTGAGAGAACAACTCGCATATCTAAATTCGAAGATCCCAAAACATCTCCCGGTGGATGAACACTTGTGGGAAGATGACCGAAATGTATTGCACCAGGTAGTTTTTCTCTATGGGTCAAGATTGGCTAACAGGGAATTAGGTCTGAAAATTACACTGCAAAAGTCGCCGAGGACTTTTGGAGGGACGGATCGGGATACGGGTCAAGAGAAAGGTCGGGAGACAGGTCGGGCAATATCGGCAGCTTCAACAATAAGGACAGCAACAACATTACGGGCAGCTACAATAATACAGTTGTCACATATAATTATAGTACACTTCCTCATGTTCCTAGTATGCAGCCTTCCAATGTGTCTCATTGTTTCCAACTTATGGCTAAGAATTTGTGTAGCAACCTTGGAGGAGCTAGTAGGGGATAATCGCTGGGGGGTATCACCGCCGGAAATTGACCTGGATCATCTCCGCGACCCGTATAATCTCCCCAAGAACGGTACTGGAGAATGGATTTTCGAAGATGAAGGGTATAAGAAGTGGCGGAGTGGCGAAGAATCCGAGCTTCTCTGGCTCTGTGGCGGTCCTAGGACAGGAAAGACGATGTTGGCCAAACGTGTTGCAGCCAAATTTCTTGAAGGACCTAGCGATCCTTCCAAAAGTGTTAAATTTGTCCACCACTTTGTCTCTCCCGAACTCTCCACTGGCGTGATATCTACCGATGAGGCCGAGTTGCTACAACGCAGACTTGCTAAAGTACCCTGGGAATTACTGTATGGCATTCTGCAGCAGAATAGGAGCCTCTTTGATCGCTGCATGGTTGATCTTAAATGCCAAAGGGATATGCTTTTTACCAACCCGGGGTCCTTATGGAAGATTCTAAGAAAAGCAATCCAAGATTGTGGACCAAAACCCGTATACATTCTCATCGACGGCATAGATGAGTTCAAGGAGAGCATATCTAAAGAGCTGGTCGACAGGATTCTAGGGCTCATGACCATCCGAGGAGTCAAAATATTTCTCTCGAGTCGGGGCTTCCTCCACCTTTCGAACCACCCTTCCGAACGCACCGAGATCAACCTTGATACGAACAGTTTCGCGAGAGGGGACGTGAAAAATTTTATCAGGGGCAGAGTCAACGGGCTAAGGAATTGGGAAGTTCATCAGAAGGATAGAGTTATCAAAGCCCTTTTGGACAAGTCGGGAGGCTCCTTCCTCTGGGCATCGTTGGCGATTGAAAATTTAAGTTTTTATACAGGCATTGGTTACGAAGACTATCTAGAGAAATTCACGCCGGAACTTGAAGGCGTATACCAAAAAATGTTCGGCGATCTCTCGTCCGGGGGGGGGTCTAAAGAGGTCCTGGATGTGATCTTGCACGTGGCACTCGCCTTGCGCCCGCTCAAGTTTGACGAACTCGGATATATGCTAGCATTAATGGAAGAAGATAAAGCAAAATCTACAAAACAGCGCGCTTGTGGGGAAACTAGGCCCAAAATTCAGCCGAAAACACGTTCAGAAATTACGCAGTATATCCAGTCCTCTCGGTCGTTTCTCCGGGAAAACCCCCCCGACTATGTATCCATAGTCCATCATACAGCAACAAAATACCTTTTTGACGAAGCCCCCCGGGGCGGCATACAGGTATCCCATAAAAGCAAGCTCGACTTCAGAGTTTCCTGGCAGTGCTTTCTATACCTTCATTGCGCCTTCGTGGATCCAGACCAATCTCCAAATAGAAATGACAAAGAGGGTCGCGACAGGTTTCAAGAGCCGAGCCCAGAGCGAGCCCACCAAGGGGAGATAGAAGAGCCCCCATGGGAAGTGGCACGAAGAAACCCACAGGGAGCTGTTGCCCAGTGGCCATATCTCCGATATGCGGCTGAGTCCTGGTTCATTCATGCCCGTCGGAGTATCGAGTCTACAGATGAAAAATTGTGGGGCGACCCTACTCGCAATTGGCTGGAGCATCAGTTCTTCACCAGCAGTGCCATACGGGAGTCATGGATTGAGCTCTGCGGAGAACCAAAAATGAAAGTTTTGGCGGGGGATCAGACACCACTGCACGTCGCAGTCTGCCTGGGGCTCACACCGCTTGTAGAGAAGGCCCTTTCAAGTTTCAAAGCTGGACCAAAGGGGACGAACAGCAATCAGTCACCAGTACACCTTGCAGCGAAATCCGTGTCCGGGACATACAAGATCCTGATTGACAAGGGCAACACATCCCTTCTCACAGCGCCGGATCAACACGGCAATACACCGCTGCACCAAGCCGCCATTTCCGGCCATATACTCATGCTGGCCGGCTTGGTGGAGAAATTCGCAACACCAAAATACAAGGCATACAGTGGCCAAATCAATCAGCGGAACAAATTCGGTGATACCCCGCTTCACCTCGCTTTTCAATTTGATCACCCGGATATTGTCAGGTTTCTGGTCGAGAACCACGCGGATCTGGCCATCCAGAATAGCCAGGGATTGACAGCATCGAAATTGGGTGAAGCGCTCGGGAGAGGAGATAGTTTGGTTGTTTTAAAAGATGTGGAAAGGAATCGGGAGGCTGAGAAGGAGGCGGTTGAGCAAGAGGTCAGGTTGGGGACTAGCGAGACGGGCGATGAAGAGAGCGAACCCCCTTCCGAGCCATTGTTAAGTGATGTACCATCAAACGTTTGGGTCGGCATTTTCTGTTGCTTCCTGCTGGCTCTCTGGATGGATGTATAACCCATAAGGTGGAAGGAAGAAGCCACTATGCGGTAGTTGTGTAGTAGGGACGGGAAGAGCGTTTTCCCAGCCCACGACCAATCATCATGACTCTTTAACCAACATCAATGTGCCAACCACTGATTGAATGCTGGCTTTATTCATTATGCATCATGTATCTCAATACAACGAAGGATTTTCCCTCGGATGGTTATGTCAAAACGTGAATTCTTCAGTTCTCGGGGGTAATGGTTTTCTGGGGTTTAGCCTCCACCCTCATTTGAGGGATTGTGTTTTCTTGCCTATTCGTTTGCTTTTCTGTTTGGTTCGTTTTCGAGATTGGTCGGACTTGGGCTATTGGCGGCATGGCACTATATCATGCATCATAGGCTTATTGGCCAGCAAAGTGAGGCCGGTTACCAACTGTGTCAGAGGTTTCCATGGGATGGGACTATTCTCGTCTATTAGTTCGCAGCACAAGGGTGGGCAGCGTATCATGACATATGTTCCTCTTTGAGCTCGCTTTACTCTCCCAATAGGTTTCCAATCATCACAGCTTTGTTTCATTATTCTACTTCCTCTGTCATTATTGGGATGTGCCGGTCGTATTGGGCTACTACAGTGATATTCTGGCTAGCTTACCAGAGCGCGGTGGTGGTGAGGTTGTCCATGATAACTCTATGATAGTGTGGGACTCGTGGATGGCCAATATATAGACTACGACAGAGGAATTGGCCTAAATATGAGAGGTATGAAGTGGGCCTCCATCATGAATTTGAGCCCGGTGGTTTTTTCTGTATCCTGAGAAGAAGAACGCCACCCTCACCTCCCCATACAAGAGGTCTCCCCAATTCGACCAATCATATCTGGTGTAATTCTTGTTTGAAGTTGTACTTCTTGCCTGATTAAAGCTCAACCGGAGGGCTATCGGGCCCTCATTTATGCCACAGGAGAGAGCTCTACAATCACCCATGACATGTACTTCGCACAAGAGAAAAAGAAAATCAATGACAACGATACAACACAACGTAGCTGTAAAGAGAAAGGAAACGTGAGTGAGGAAACCAGACAAGTACTATGATAGAGTTTCCGAGGAAGCTCTCCCGTAGTCAACAGTGTAATGAGCTCAACTAATGATGAACTCATATCAAAGACATTCTGTCATAGTCAATGACACTACCGATGCATATTCGGAAGTCATTACAATAATATCTGTTGTAATTCTTGTTTGAAGTTGTACTTCTTGCTTAATTGATGCTCTACCGGGGGGCATTAGGGCCCTATTTATGCTACAGGAGAGCGCGCTACGATCACCCATGACATGCGCTTCGCGCAAGAGAAAAGAAAAAATAAACGACAATGATACTACATAATGTAGTAGTAAGGAGAAAGGAAACACGAGCGAGGAAACTAAACTAGTACCACAATAGAGTTGGCAAGTAATCTCTGCTCTAGTCAAGCGCGTAATGAGCTCAATCGCTTAATGAACCCATATCAAAATATTATGTTGTAGTCAATGACAAAACCTATGCATATGGAAGTCATATTACAACAATATTTGTTGTAGTGTGGTGGTGGTTGTCAAGGGCTTCCTAGTAACCTCAAACGAGGAGTGGTTTAGACAGCTGCAAGGAGAGGTATTGAGTAGCAGTTTGGACCTACGTGAGGAGATAAGGGAAAAGGTTAGAGAGAGTTTTGGAGTATTACAGATAGGAAGGGATATTGCTCCCAGATGTGGTGGATATTTGCGAGGTTGACTTTTGTGTAGTATATAGTTATCATCCACTTTCGTAATAGGTGGAGGATGAGAAGAAGTCAAGTCAATTGTTATTCGCTCTCATTCTATTATACTCAAAACTCTTGGTGGAAACTCCTACTATATTCTCTATTGACTTCAATAACAGTTGTAATATGACTTCCAAATATGGGTTGGTTTTGTCATTAACTATGACAGAATATTTTAATATGGGTTCATTATACGATTGAGCTCATTACACAGTTGACTGCTACAGAGTTTCCTTGGAAACTCTATTGCGGTACTAGTTTGGTTATCTTGCTCGCATTTCCTTTCTTTTTATCACTTGGCTATATTATAATGTTGTTCTTGTTCTTCTTCCTTCTCTCGCACTGGGTATATGTCATAGGTAGTTGTAGTGCACTTCCGAGGAGCATAAGTAGGGTCTGATAGCTCCGCAGTAGAGTATCAATTAAGCAAGAAGTACAACTTCAATCAAGAATTACAACAGGTTATGAGCCCGGGTTAGCAAATCTCTATACCTGCCTTCCTTCTCTCTCTACCTTTCTTCTTCCTTTCTCTCTTCTACTTTTATCATCCTACAGTCACTCGGCAGAAGTGTTCGTGATCTGAGACAATGTTTAATTGTGGTTGCGCTATATGGTGGGGTAGTGCCAGTGGGGTTGTCAACGGGTGTGTGCGCGTGCGAGTTCAAGTTCATGATCCACAACCACTGGCGCTTCTCAACATTCAATGGTCAATTGACCTGCCATAAATTAAACTAGCTAATATTTTGTATAACCTCCCCTTGCTTCTAAAACTGCAGCCACCCTATCAGGCATTGATTTCCACAACTTTTCAAAAAACACCTCAGGAATTGTCTCCCAAACTAATGGTAATACATGTGCAAGTTTTCTCCTAACAGCCTCTTTTCCTCCTGGTGTATCTGCAATCCTTGGATACTGCTGTTGCAATCGCTTGTTAAGCTCAACCTATACATGCTCAATAGGATTTAAATCAGGGGAATAAGGGGAGTGGTCCACAACCTCAATACTGTTTCTCTCCAACCAATCTATAACACTATATGCCTTATGAACAGGAGCATTATCTTGCTGAAAAAGAACATCTTCAAGTTGTATACCAAAGGAAATCATTTGATGAATAACAGGAAAAAGATATTTTCTCAAAAGTCTAACATACCTGGTCTTATTGATAGTTTGAGTAATAGGAACTAATGGAACTTTTTTTTTCTTTTACCCCAAAAGCACCCCCAAACTATAAGTGAGATTCCCTTATCCTTCTCCTTTGGGTATACACAATCAGCCAACCACTTCTCTGCAGGTTCTCTGAATACCCATTGTTGCTTTAGATCCTTGCATTTCTCCACACTCCACTCATCACTCCAAATCACCCTTTCAAAATCCTCAGCTGTCCAGTCCCTATGAGCTGTAGTCCATCTCAATCTTTTAGCCACATGATCAGGCTTTAGTCTAGGTCTTGACTTGGCTATCCATTTTTTAATATTTGCTTCTCTGAGTACCCTGTCCACTATGCAGGCAAATTTAGTAACTTAGGCAATCATATCCAGTCACTCTGGGTAGCACAAAGAGTTACCAGTATCAAGAAAACCACCGGGTGCATAGTGATCCCTGAAGGCATATCTGGTCATTTTCCGGTTGGACCTGGCTGCCTGTATAATTGTATGATGCTGTTGACCACTCAAAATGGGGGTGCGACTGGGGCAAGAGAGATTTTCAAGAGATTAGCATTCACATACCTAGACAAGAAAGCTCTTAACTGTTGTCCATGGGTGTCTAATAATTTGAGCCACCAAGGCAATGTTCTGGAGGCAGTAGAAAAAGGTGATTATCATGCCCTTCTCTGCAAGGCTCATGTCTCTCTGGGTGGCTTAAGGTGTGGGTCTTTTTTTTGCGACATACTTCGTATTTCCAGAATGCTTAACCATTGGTAAATTAATTAATCAGGTAAAGGAGACTTCAGTGGGTGTAGATTTGTGAATGGTCACGGTCGCGATGGGGTGAACGGTCACGATCAACTTTACACTTCATTGAAAGGTGGCATTTTGGCGAGGCAGCTTAGTCATCTGAGACCGGTTTCATGAACACTTCTGCTGAGTGACTGTATGATAACTCCATGACATGCATATCACTGGTCATCTCATGAAGTAAATAGAGAACCTAGTAGAAGTTTCCACGAAGGGTTTTGAGTGCAATAGAGTGAGAATGAATAACCATTAAATTGACTTAATCACCTTTTCCACCTATCACGAAAGTGGATGATAACTATATACTACACAAAATTCAACCTCGCAGATATCCACCACATCTGGGGGGGCTCCATCCCTTGCAATCTGTAACGCTACAAACCACGCCTCTCATCTCCTCGCATGAGTCCAGATTGCTCCTCAATACTGTTGAAACATACTATGGCTGGGCCTAGTGTTTCGACGACCTCGTCAGCAACCTTTGGTGTTTAGGAAACATGTATCGGTTTGAACTTGAGCAGTGCAAACACAGATTGTTTAGGGATGAAACACATGGGAGCAGATACTTGATATCTACACTGGATTCATGTTAGTAGTGTTTGACGATTAGGGAATGTGGCGGATGTCTTTCCTCTTGTGATGTTTTGAGTATTTTTCTCTTTCACCGTCATATGTGTTTTTCGTCAACTTTCTCTCTATAAAAGACCATGCACTTTACCTTTTCCGCACATTATTCTCATACTCATATGCGTTTCTCTGTTCTCTAAGATTCTCTCAATTCGCTCTTTTGCCAGTCTCATTGTTGTGCCTGAATAGAAGTGAATATACCGGTAACACGACCTTTGCCCTATATACCTCACAAATACCTCTCCTCTCAGGAGTCTAGACTACTCCTCGTTTGAAGTTATCAGGAAGCTCCTGACAACTACCACAACACTACAACATATCATAGCGAGAGCAAGTTGAGTGACCATGCATGATTTCACACATTCCTTCCATCCTGGAAATCCTTACTTCATCCTTTGACATCAGGCAATTTTCACAAAGTATGGAGGAAACCTGCCTCAACCTGCCCCTCTAACCTCAACTGGTATTCCTCCCCCAGTCTTCGCCGTGGCCCCCCCCTTAACAACTACCTCTTTCTTCCCAGGGGGTGATAGGTGGACTTTGGTCGCGATAAGTTGTGCGGTTACGCGATTTATGGGCGAAGCTGCGTGCTCAACGTCATGGGCTTGCTTTAGAAGGAACTGCACGGGGGGATATTATGGATAGGGTCGCCACGAACCGGGGTGGAGAGCCCATGCCGAAAACCGTATTGTATTCATCTGTTAACCTGAACCCAGACTTTCCTTCTGTATTGCTGCTATCATACCCCTATCGAGCCGTTCCAAGCATCACAACCTAGGCTGGAGGGGCCTATTATATCCAGTATCGCCATGAACACTACTTCCCCATCTCCACAGCTTCCCCCTCCTCCGGCCGTTACCGGCCCCGTCACCTCCCCCGTCACTTATACCCCCCCGAGCTAAATCCTAGGCATCGCTCCCCTAATATGTGTATGTGTGAAGCCTAGCAACAGAAGCTTCCTCTGCTCCTTGTGCCCCTCACCCTCCGCGAACACCAGCACCGTCTTTAGAGAATGTTGCCCATGTCATACTTCGGTAGGTTTGGCCTAATAAAGCTATCCCTTCATGTGCAGTACTTTCTTCAACATCTCTGGCGTTTTAAACGGTGGAACGTCGAAAGACGGCGACGAAGATCAAACAACGAAACAGCTACGACGCTCAGACGACGAACCGGCGAAACGGCAACGCTAACGAAACGAAACAACAACTAATAACTCAGCAGAAAGACTCTGATCGCCAGCAGTCTACTTTGGAAGGAAAGTAGGGAAGATCGCTTCCCGCTCAACGCTCTCGCTCTATTGCTCCATCGCACAGTACAACTAAATTCAGTATGCCCGGATTTCCAAGGAACCTTGGGTGCAGGACAAGTTCTGGTTGACCGGGACCAGGCACTGCTTTATAAAGTAACTTCAACGCTATTCTTTTTATGATTATTCCAGATCAGACGCCAATACTCGAGCACAGTACCGGTAATTGGCTCAGAGACGCGGGTACAGTAAAAAACTAGAATAATCGGACCTTAGCCTGAGATGTTGGGGTTGCCTCCCATAGCAAAGCCGGAGGTATATTTCCCTTTCCTTCGAGAGAGGGCTGGAAGGCAGTCTTTTTTCGCTGTGTTTCTCTCTCCCTAATCAAAAAAGGAAATTCTAGACGTTTCCCCCAGCTTTTACGGTACACTTTTCACATACCAACACTCATATGGCAATCTCTTTCTGAGTTGTTTACTGACTATTTACTATCCTATCTCGCACAGTCAGTCTAGCAATAAATCTCGAATTCTAGTTTACCCAGGCTCTGATGGAAGACTGTTCTTTAGTATATTCAATGACTAAATAACCGCTCAGGTCGGTCGAGCAGAATCCGGTTTTTGTGAACCTACAATTCGGCCTCTAGAAAGCTAGTGCAGATTAGTCTATGGCAAGTGTAGAAACCGATTACAAGACCACACTCTGCTGTGCCTTACGAGTACTCTCCTTGGTGGTGACAATGAATACCAAAATGTGAGGCCCCTATTTGTAGGGAGAGCCCGGTGCGAGGTTGTGGGAAGCGCTTTCTGACCTTTATCGACATCGCGAAGGACTATGCCCCGAGACTTTCAATTAGACGATGATATTGTGGAAGTTCTTCGATTTATTCATTCATAAGACCCAATGTACTGTACCGTACTGTATTTACCGATACGGTATCATACTTATACGTATATCCGAGTGCCAAGCCAGCATATTGAACCGCCTGGGACACTTAGGTGTCCATGCATCAGAGCGCGCATGATTTGTGATAGCACTTGTACCGTACTCTTACCCTCGGATAACGCTTCAAGAGGTGTGGCATTTCCCGTTACCGATTCGGTAGGCACAAACGGGGTGTTGTTGAAACTGATTTGGGAGATTGATTGGGCGATCCTGAGGTACGGTATCCATGAGGCTTCACAAAAAGCCCCGCTTTTCCTCAACCCCCCCTAGAGCTCCACCACCGGGTAGTCGATAGACTCCATCCATCATCCGTCACCCTTCATCCACGATATTATTAGCAGCGAAAAATAGAAAATGTCTCAATCATTCAGTAATAATTTCAACTCTTTAAATACCACTGTTAACGTGTCGAACAACTTTACTGCCGACGATGACCGATCTGATATCCTATCATGGTTATCCCCACTTGACCCCAGGTTACGACATCGGGACATCCAAGACCACCGAGTCGAAAATGTAGGGGAATGGGTCTTGAAAACTGAGTAATTTGGAAGCTGGTACGCAGGTAGTGGGGGGGCTAAATCCGATAATGCGGTTTTGGTTTGCTATGGACATCCAGGGGCCGGCAAGACTTTTATTAGGTAACAAGGAACCCCGAGGAATGGGAGAGAAAGACCAAACATTGACAAGCCTCGATGTTAGCTCGTTGATGATAGACAACTTGTGCGATCAGGCCAGAGGACAAAATGTCGCCGTCACGTGTTTTTACCTTGATTTCACAGCAAAGGAGTAGTCACCAACGAGTATCCTAGGTGCCCTGCTCAAACAGCTTGTGAGCGGATTGGTTGATGTGCCGTGGCAAATAGTGCAAGATTATAGAGACCAGAAAGAGTTCATCGGTGGACGGAGACCGTCACTTTCCGATCTTGTTGAGATGCTGCAGACTACCTCCTCCACAAAGCGCACATTTATATGCCTTGATGCTCTTGATGAATGTGTGGCAGAAGATCGTGGCAAGCTTCTTTGTTCATTAAATCAGATCCTCCACAAATCTCCAGGTACTCGGATATTTGTGACTGGGAGACCACACATTGAGGCTGAGGTTAGCAAGCATCTTCCAGGAAGAGTGACCACGATACACATTATCCCCAGGAGAGAGGACGTCATCAAATATCTTCACACCAGGCTGGACCAGGACACGATCCCAGATGCGATGGACAGCAGCCTAGAGGCTGACATCCTGAAAAATATTCCCAAAGATGTTTCCGAAATGTACGTAGAAGCGACACTGAGAAAGCTACCTTAAGTTATCCACTGACAGATACGTATTTAGATTCCTTCTAGTCTCGCTGAACATTGATGGAATCCTGCAAGAAACCACAATTCATCGCAGGCGACAAAAGCTCAACTCAATGGTCGATGGATTGGGGTTGGGGAGTGCTTATGATGCAACACTGGGTCGGATAAAGGGACAGAGCCGGGAGAGAGCGAGGCTTGGCATGGCTACCTTGATGTGGATCTCTCACTCGGAGCGGACCTTGAAGGTCGATGAACTATGTCACGCCCTAGCCGTCGAAACAGGGTCACCAAACCTTATTGCCGGGAATGTCCCATCAGTAGGAACACTGCTTGCCTGTTGTCAAGGACTCGTTGCAGTTGACAAGGAGGCTTCCACGGTCCGGTTAATCCACTTTACCCTTCAAGAGTACCTCCAGGCTCACCCCGAGCTTTTCGGTGCAGCTCACTCGACAATGGCAGAAATTTGTTTAAGCTATCTGAACTCCCAGCAAGTGGAGGCCCTTTCGACCAGTCCCTCTCCTGATCCTCAAGACACCCCCTTTCTCGAATATTCGTCTTTATATTGGGGAATGCACGCAAAAATGGGGCTTTCAGATTGCGCAAAGTCGCTAGCTCTGAAGCTATTTGGTGGCCATAATAACCACATATCTACCAAGGTCTTCTTCGAAGCACAGAAATGGTACCCACACACTGTTAATTCCGATAGGCTTTCCTTATTCACTGGTCTACACTGTGCATCCGCCTTCGGGATTGTTGAGATCGTAACCTGTTTGGTAGAGGTGGAAGGCTGTGATATCAACCAAGTAGACTGTGTTGGTAATACCCCCCTCTTGTGGGCTACGAGGAATCGGCACGAGGGAGTGGTGAGGGTGCTTGTCGGACGGGGCGACCTCGACCCTAACAAACCGGATCACGACGGTCAAACGCCGCTCCACCAAGCTGCTTGGAATGGGCACGAGATAGTGGTGAAAATACTACTTGAAAGGCAGGACATCAATCCCAACAAGCTAGATGGTTGCGGTCGAACACCGCTCCTTCAGGCTATGGGTAATCGGCATGAGGGAGTGGTGGAAATACTTCTCCCACGGAGCGACGTCAACCCTAGCGAGCCAGATAAAGATAGCAACAACCCACTTCAAACTCCGAAGACTCCTAGAGTATCCGCCCGGTGGGGAAATACTCCTGGGCATATGGCCGCAAGGTATAGCACCTGGTGTCTTTTCTATTTGGGTCCAGATCGGCTAATAGTGCATTAGTCCTAAAGAGTCCGGGGTAACAGCCCTCCGGAAGGGGTGGTTTGGAAGCGGATCGGACAATACCCACAGCTCCAACACTAAGGGTAGCTACGACACTCGGAGCAGTTACAATATAATTATCACAAATAATTATAGTCCGCGTGTTCCTAGTATGCAGCCTTTCATTGTATCTTTGTTTTCAACTTATAGCTAAGAATTTGTACAGCAACCTTGGAGGAGTTAGTAACGGACAATCGCTGGGGGGTATCGCCACCGGAAATTGACCTGGATTATCTCTGCGACCCGTATAACCTGCCTGTGGATGGTACTGGAGAATGGATTTTCGAAGATGATGGGTATAAGAAGTGGCAGAGCAGCGATGAATCTGAGCTTCTCTGGCTCTGCGGTGGCCCGGGGACAGGAAAAACGATGTTGGCTAAGCGTGTCGCAGCTAAATTTCTCAAAGGACTCGGTGATCCCCCTAGAGAGGTTAAATTTGCGTACCACTTCGTCTCGCCCGAACTTCCTACAGGTGGGATATCTGCTGAAGAGGTCCAGTCACCACAAAGCAGGCTTGCCAAAGTGCTGTGGGACTTACTGTACGGCATTCTGCGGCAGAATGGGAACCTCTTCGATGTCTGCAGGGATGAACTTGCATATCAGGGGGATAAACTTTTCACCAACCCGGGGTCCTTGTGGAGGATTCTGAGAAAAGCGATGCAGGGTTGTGAGCCAGAACCCGTATACATTCTCATCGATGGCGTAGATGGGCTCAAGGAGAGCTTATCTGAAGAATTGGTCAGCAGGATTCTAGCGCTCATGACTATCCGTGGTGTCAAAATATTTCTCTCAAGTCGGGACTCCCCCCCACATTTCCAATTCTCTTCCCGAATGCACTAGGATCAACCTTAATACAAATAGCTTTGTGGAAAAGGATTTGGAAACTTTTATCAAGCGCAGAATCATGGCATTCAAGGTTTGGGGGGTTGATCAGAAGGAAAGTGCAATCAAAACCCTTCTAGCGAAGTCGGAAGGCACCTTCCTCTGGACATCGTTGGCGGCCGAAAATTTGAGGTTCTGCACAGGCCTCGACCCCGAATATTCTCTAGAGAAGTTCCCTCTAGAGCTTAAAGACGTATACCGAAAAATGTTACACGATGTCCGGTCGAAAGAAGTTCTAGAGGTGATCTTGAATGTAGCGCTGGCCTTGCGCCCACTCACTTTTGACGAACTCAGCCATATGTTGGCGTGGACAGTAGAAGGTGAAGCAAAAACTGCACAACAGCGCTCTCCCGGGGGGGTGGGGCGCAGAATCCAGCCGAAAACAAAGGTGGAAATCTTGCAGTATGTTCGATCCTCCCAGTCGTTCCTCCGAAAAACTACCACACATGTATCCATTATACATCATACCGCTGTAGAATACCTTTTCGACCAAACCCTCCAGGGTAGCCTACGGGTACCCCCTAAAAGCAAGCTCGACCTCAAAATTTCCTGGGGGTGCTTTCAATACCTTCACTACGCCTTTGCAGACCCGGAGGAACCCCCTAGTGGAAATGACTGGGGACGTCACGATAGATCCCGGGAGTCAAGTCCAGAGCAAAACCATGAGGGGGAGCCAGCAGAGCCTCCATGGGAAGTAGCACGGAGAAACCCACAGGGAGCCGTTGCCGAGTGGCCATATCTCAAATATGCTGCAGAATCTTGGCTCACCCACGCCCGTCGCAGCATCGAGATCGCAGATCGCGAATCATGGGGTGACCCCACTCGTAACTGGTTGAAGCATCAGTTCTTCACCAGCGACGCTATGCGAATGCCATATATTGAGCTCTGCGGTGATCCAAAAATGAAGGTTTTGGCTGAGGAGCAGACGCCACTGCACGTTGCAGTCTGTCTGGGGCTCAAGCCCCTGGTAGAAAAAGCTCTCTTAGATTCCAATGCAGGGAGAAGGGGCACGAGCAACAACCAGTCACCCCTACACCTAGCAGCCAAGTTCATTTCCGGGGAACACGAGATTCTGACAGCCAAAGGAGGCCCATCCCTCCTCACAGCCCAGGATCAATACGGCAACACACCGCTGCACGAGGCATCCATTTCTGGCCATAGAGTCATGCTAGCGAGCCTAGCAGAAAAATTCGCAACACGAGGGCACAGGGTTCACAGCGATAAAATCGACAAGCAGAACCGCTCCGGCAATACGCCGCTTCACCTCGCTGTTAAACTCGATTACCCGGATATAGTCAAGTTTCTGGTAGAGAACCACGCGGATCTGACCATCAAGAACAACAACCAGGAGACAGCATTGGAATCGGGTGCAAGACTCAGGAGAGGAGATTGTTTGGATATTTTAGAACGGGCCAAGAGGATTCGGTAGAGTGTGGGGGTGGTTGTGGAGGAGACTATGCAAGAGGCCCGGGAAGAGCCTCGGAACGGCCGGGGGGAGAGGTTACAGACGAGATCTTAGACAATTCAGGAAGGCTATGGCAGTAGTGACTGTGGAAGAATTCGGGTGGAGATCAGCGGCATGGGCGTTGGAGAAAGCGAAGCCACTACCGAAACATTGCAGCGAAGTGGCGTGCCATTATATGCTAGGGTTATCATGGTTTGTTCCATCCTCCTCGTTCTGTGAATGCGTAACCCATTAGGAGGAAGGAATAAGCTATGATACTGCGTGGTAGTTGTACTTTAACTTAGTAACGGGGAGAACCTTTTCCCCAGCCCGTAACCTGTCGTTTTAATCCTTTAACTAACATTAATGTGGTAACATAACTGCTGGTTGCATGTTGGTCTCATTCTTTGCGTGTCATAATGACGCGGAGGATTTCACTAGGACAGATATATACGTATCAAGTCATGACCTCTTCGGCTCTTAGGGGTGATGGCTCTCGCGGGCTGCATCCTCCACTTTCTTTGGACTGGTTATGTTTACCTGTTTGTTCGTTTTCTTGTTTTTGACTCGTTGTTCTCGAGATTAGTCGAACTTGGGTTATTGGTGGTACATCGTCGGCATATTGGCTGGCAAGGTCGGGCCAGTTACCAACTAGATGAGAGGGTTTCGAGGGGGGGACAATTCTCGTTCATTAGTTCACTGTTTTAGGGCGGGCAGCGTATAATGATTTATATTCCCCATCCAGCTATCATAGTTTTCCTCGATTGATGAGTTTTGAGCTGTTCTATTCTGCTATGCCCTTTTCAGCACGCTACAGATACTGTACATTTAGGGCTTACTTTTCATGGCGTTTTTAAATTTATGCAGTGAAGAGTTTGGAACTCCATAAATACCGTAATATTTCCCCATCGCCGAATCCTATTTAACCATAATTGTAATACCTTGCACTTTTTAACCTGGCAATTAAAAAACCTTGGGATAAAAGTCACTACGCTACCGAACGCCTCTGTTTCAAAAAACGTACCATATTACCATTTTATTTAGCCCATATGCCATCCCGCCGATTTTGTTCAAAATTATCGGTAGAGTACGCCGCAACCAGCTTGTCTCAAAACATAAGCCCCCCACCGCCCAACAAGAGCCTGGAGAGCTCTCTCTTTTTTGGTAAAAGTATTTAACTGGAGGCTAGACACACACTGATCAATCAATTATCTTTGCTTACAGTTGGCTGAGAAGAGAAAATAGACATCCTCTCGGAGCCGTGTTTCGCAGGTGCACTTCACCACTGCCAGTGAAATTTTGGCTATTCGCCATAACAAATAATTGATACCACTATTTTGTCACACCCTTTTATATTGGGATGGTGCAAAGCGTCCCCAATGTGTTTTATACGTGCCGAACAGAGCCTTGTTTCATTACCCCAGTCCCTAGTAAAATGAAGTTTTAGTCTTACCGGACCCCCGCGATAGTATCCTGCTTAGCTTTCCCCGGCATGGCAGTAGTGAGGTTATATCGGACAAACTTTACCGCCAATCATATTGTGATTGTGGAAAAAGGGTATAAACGATGAGATTCAGTATGGGAGGAGAGTTCGTTGCTTGATTTTCTTCTAAACATCGGCCACAGTCCCTACTTTTATATACTACTCACTTAGGACACTTTTCCTATCTCGCTAAGTTTGTCATAACCTGCTCCCACTCCCAATATGTGTGTCCATATCCGAGTCTCTACCAAAAAGGCCTCCTTCGTTCTATGCCTAAGAACTGGTGACTCAGATTAGCTAAAAGTAGCTCTGACTAGCCTTCTTGAGAGCCGAATTAGAAATCATTCTTCCAACAGTGATGGCGCAAAAGCATTCGAGTGACCGCTTATGATTCCACATTTACTTCTATCCTTCCACCTTCCTTCGCCACTTGATAATAAACAATATTCTCAAAACAAACTAAAAGTTCACCCCCAACCCATCCCCAATTGTAACAGTTATGCCCCCCTTAACAACCAACCACCCTCTTCCTGTCCTGCTCAAACCCGAACCTGCCAATCACGGCGGCGAGCAGACGCTTAAACTCCACCTTGGCAAAAACATTCCCAATAAAACTCCCAGGCGCCGCCAGGAACGTGAGAAACCCATAATTGCTCCAGACAGCGGCCGTCCCATCCCCCATTGCTGGCCCAACGTTCGAGTCTGAGCTCCTCCGTGTCGGCACCAACAGCGCCAAACCTCTATTTATGGTGAGAATTGGAGGTGAAGTGTGCAAGGTGAGAGACCGGAGAGAGGGTAGAGACTTGTGGGGTGGGGAGCTATAGAGAGGTATAGATCGGCCATGGAAAGGTTCAATTCCCCGTGCCCTTGTATTGTTACCTGTGCCCAAGGCCGCAGTACTAATACCTATGAGAGGTATCCACAGTATGATATGTGCAGTGATACGAGTCCCAATATTCCGCGCTGAGCATAATTCTGTCACATTGCGGCAATATTTTGGATAGCGAACCGAGAGCGCCAGTCTGCTATTTTATACAGCCAAAAATCAGCAAGAGCCTCAAGATCTTGTTGGTATCATATGATATAGCAGTCAGTTTTTACCCTGAGTATAGAAAGAAGCAAAATCTTACATCAGAAATTCCGATTCCCAAGGAAAGCGTGATACAAAACGACCAGAAATCCAGCGATTTGGTTCGCTTTAAAATACGGCAAGCTATGCGAGCACAAATCCCCCCACCTCATACAAGCTCGAGTAATTAGCCGTGAAATTAAACCATTGGATATAACAGGCAGCATGCAGAGAGGGCTTTTTCCTAGACACTCAGCTTCACTGGTTGTCATGGAAGAGCAGCTTTCTTATGCTCTTTCAAAAATTTCTTCAGGTGAATAAGTCAAGGGGAAATGATCATTTTTTTACCCTTAAACAAAACAATCAATCTTCGTCCAACTATGACTCTCAAATATCCTCTCCTTCCTTCCTGTTCTCATCTCTGCTAAGGCTACTTCCTGCACTTTTAATTTTGTTCTCACTACTCCAACTTCTATTTCCGCTACCTTGCTCCCACACTTGAAAAACCTCCTCGCAAACATTAGATCCCCACTATCACCACCTCCGGTTCTAAAATCTAATTACACTAACCTATTACCTCACCTAACACAAATCTTTCTCGCATGGTCTTACATACAATCCCCCGTATGGAGCACCCAACGCATGCTAGTGTATCCTCACCAGTTCACACCCAGCTTGGTCTCCTGAACACCCTGTGAGAATTGCTCTCTGAAATGGGCAGAGAAAGGTGGCTGTGAGAAGCTTGTGTCTGTTTTTTGTGTAAAATCACTGGATACTAACAAGTTTGCACCCAATTTTCCAAAGCCGAACCAGTATATTGAAGATAGCTAAGCGAGAAGGGAAAGAAAGCACAACTTAAGTCCCGAATAAATAATGCCAAAAGAAATGTAAGGAAAAATCTGTTACTATCTTCTTGCTCCACATTCGAGCTGTTCCACTGCCGGAGGCTTTTGGGAAGGTAGCCGCTGCCCTTGCCGTGGGAGATGGTTACCGCCGATGTATCCCAGGGTGAGGCAGGAGGACTAGCCTGCCATGCTAGGGGTAACCTCTCCCTCCAAAATCGAGGCAGGCTCGTCAGTGTGGCTACTGGGCGGTATGGTTATGCTGAAAGCGACGGGACAATGTGACTCGTTCTTCTTGCGTATATTCGATATACGCCGTGTAGGCATCGGATTGCCACCTGCCTAGTGTCTGGATCTCGGTGTCCATGAGTCCAACCTGTGCGGCCCACGTTGCTGCCCCTCTACGGAAGCTATGCCCGTTCCACTTACCCTGACCCAAGCCTGCCATGGTTGCTAGATGTTGTAGTTGTTGGACTATGTATTGGCATGTGAAGGCATGCTGTTCGTGTTTTCCAATACAAAAAAGTGGGGCGTGGTGGGGTCGGTGTGTATTGCTAGCCTGGAATTGCATCATGGCATGTACTGGGCACCCCTCATCTTGTGTTGCTGCAATAGTGAGGGTAATGCCTTTGCGGAAGGGATCCGTTTTTGATGCAGGGATAGTCAGTTCTAGGTATGTCTCATCGCGGGGGACTTTGATACTCTGCTTTGTTAAGAACCAAGGGGAAAAGGAATGGCCGGGTTCCTTATCGGTCTCGCAGTATGTGAATTCTCCTACACGGAGAAATGCGGCAAAGGCTAGGGTAAAGGCAGTCCGAAGTACAATATGGTCATATTCTGATCCTCGTAGGTGGCGGAGGATATTCAGGAGGTGGGGATGGGTGAGTGGGCTTCGTAGTCGGTGCTCTGGTTCATTATGGTCCCTTTTAATTCCCTGAATTGTTCTCTCTAATCTGGGGTCTCCGAAGGCTGTGTAGTCGATACCAAGATCGAGTTGGTATGATTTTATTCCTGCGAGATACAGCTTCATGGTTTTCGCCTTCACAGTTCCGGCTAAGGTGCAAAGCCATTCAATCAGCCATGTGGGCCGTGCTGGGAAGCATCCGCCGCCCTGGTGCTGGAAATTGGAAAGGGTACAAAAGAGGGCAAAGCGGGCCCTGGGAGTATCGTAGTTGCGCTGTGTTGTAGGTGCGAGACCACGCCAGAGGTAGTAGGCTGCAGTGGCTGAGAGTCCCGATTGTTGAATGTTAGCAATCCACGTTTCTGGAGGTTGCATGTTGGGTATATCAACTGTGGTGCCATATCAGCGATTCTCTGAGGATCTAAACATGAGAGCGCATCTGCTAAAGCTTTCTCTTTAGTTGAAATCCATTGTGTCTCTAGCTCGAGATCGTACTCAGCTGCCAGCAGACAACATCTTCGCAAGACCTGCATTGATGCACCATGTATGGTACCATTAGCTAATCCGTGGGCTACAGCCCGGTTGTCAATGTGGATAACTACTTTTTTACTCTGCCAAATCTTCCCCCAGTACAGGATAGCCTGTTCAACAGCGCACATCTCTAGGGTATTGATGTGTTCTCTGCTATGGGTATGAGAGGTTGGTAGTACTATTGAGAATGTGGAATCTGGTTGGGCAGTGGTTTGGGCTTGGCTTGTATAGAAGGCCCCTAAGCCTTTAGAGCTGGCTGCATCTGTCCAGACAAAAATTGTCTCTCTTGCCTGTATAGCGATAGACTGTTCCGGTGTCCCAGAAAGTACCTCCACCCACCAAGCCAAGTCCTTCCTTCCTTCACCGGATATCCGCCGCCGCTGGTATCTATTTCCGGGGGGAAAATACAGCTCCATGTTATATAGTCTCCAGAGGAAGGTGTGGCCGAGTGGTACCACGATTGAGGCGAAGTTAAGGTATCTGGTAATGTGTTGTAAGTCAAGTAGAGAAACGGACCGCTTTACTAGTGCTGTTTGGACTATGGCGCGTCCCTTGAGGAGTTTATTAGGGGGAAGCCGGATGACCATTAATCCTGTGTCGACTTCAATCCCAGCGAAGCAGGCTCTACTTCCCTCCTCGCTCTTGGAATCTTTAATACTGAGTCTAACCTCGCCACATAAGCTGGGAAATAGTCATGTGTATGGTTCTGACTGTGACCCTGGTGGTAGGACTAAGAAAAAGTCATCCAGATAGTGAATTATGGAAACCGGTAGGTTTAGTCACTTGAGCTGATCTTCCAATAGCTAATGGAAGACTTGGGCAAATAAGTTAAAAAGATATGGGGCTGTCCGCAGTCTGAAGGAGAGGAAAAGCTCAGTATAGTATACATTCTGCCAATGGAAGCCTAGGAGTGGGGAGTCCAGGGGGGAGACTGGTATATGGCGAGAGGCTGACTCAAAGTCTCGTTTTACCAGGATACAATTTTTTCCCCATTGCTGCACAGCTGCTACTGCGTCTGTTATACTAGAATATGCTATCATCCCGTAATTTTCAGGGATTGCGCTGTTTATTGAAGTGGAGCCTGACGCGGTATAGGAGAGGTGGTGTATGTGTCTCTTGCTACCGTCTACCTGTAAGTGGTTTTTGCTCAGCTCTTTTTTAATATCAGAGCATACAAGTACGACATCTATCATTGCAGATTTGAGGTTTGGATGAATTGTGGTTGGCTGGCGGGGCCACGTGTGGCCGATTCCTGCCCCGAATTCGCGTATGCCTATAATGGCAGAGATTATAGCCTGGTCGGGGAATGCGCTGGTAAGTTGCCACCATCCTCTCGGTTTTAGTTGGCCAGGAGACATTGGGATGTTGTGCGGGGTAAAGAGTGTATAATGGATAGAGGTATTTGGGTGGGCTGGTTGTTTGCTAACAGGGTAGCTGGAGGGATAGTAGCTTGTAGTAGGGGCAATGTAGGGTTTTATGATGACGGGAGAAATTTCTTTGGTAGGAGTGGGTTTAGTATTAAGATTGCAGGAGTTAAAGCAGGAGGAAGTGGTGCAGATAGAATATGCTGGGAGGGGCATAATAGTTGCGTGGCAGGGAGGGCGCAGGGGGAGGTAGGGTCAGGGGGGTAAGGAATGCTAACGTCTGTAGTGGCTATTGCGGGAAAGAGAGAAGGGGGTGGCATTGTTTTGAGGACATTGGTGTATGCAGTGGCTGATGCCGCAGTTGATGCAAGCATGTTGAAAGCGGCATTGTGGTAAGCTACATTCTCTGTAGTTCCAGTTCTGACAGGATTGTGCTGTGGTAGCTCCAGGTGCCATGCTGGAAGCGGTTGCGTTTGGATGATTTTGGGCAGAGGGGGGATAGCTGGTCTGGTGGTCCGGCCGTGGGGGAAGACTTTCTCTGATAGGTAGCTCGAATGTTCTTCACGATGGGATCGTCATTGGCTTCTGAGTTTGGCTCCAGGCAGGCCAGGGTACTGGGTATGTGAAGCATTTTGACATGATCAGTTGGCTATCGAGCTGTCGCCATTCTGCTGGTTGATAGATGCTCTTTCCGCTAGCAATCCTCTTCCTGTAGAACTGAAAATGGTATGCTTTTACTCCATTCCAGGTGTATTTCTCCAATAGGTCATAGAGGTTCATAGTATAGATGCATAGAGAGGTGGCCAGCTCACCCTGGAGACCGTAGGGTGCTAACTTGATTAGGATTCCAGTATAGGCTGCTCATGCTTTGAAAAAATTGCTCATATGGTAATCACTCTCTCTTCCATCTCTTTCAGTCTGTTTAAACTCGATTCCTCCGATATTAATCATTCGATTGGTTTCAGCTCTATCCTTCTTGCTAGCCAGCAGGCGATATATATTAGTAGGTTTGAATCGGTTCTCTATAATTTGGACCAGAGTGCTCCGTTCCACCCCAGGGAACAAGGTCTCAACTGACTTAGCAATCCCAGATGCGCTCTCACCTTCAACTAGTGTCATATGATGAGTGGGGTTCAATATACCGTTGGTTCTTGCCTCAGTAGGTATTGGCTGTTGGCTGTTCTGTGCTCGCAGTTGGGCTAGCTGTGCTTCTAATTGGGATATTTTTACAAGGGTGGGGTTTGCAGGGGATGGCTGTGTGCCTGAGGGATAGTAGTGCAGTGTAGATGGAGCTGGGCTGGGTATGCGGTGGTTTCGGGAGTTCAGTTGGTCAAGAGCTTAATCAACAATATCCTGTTAGTGAGAGCGAAGTAGTTCTCTCATGGTATGGAGGTTAATAGATTGCTCTGGTGTTGAGACTGGGTGAGGCTCATCGTTTCTCATATGTGGTGTAGTCACAATGGTTTCTGGTTCTGCGAGTGTGGTGCTGCTGAGGGACCTCAGAGTTTGACTCAGGGTTCCCGTGTTGTCTCGGGCGGAGACTGAATACTCAAGGGTACTTGGTTCGCCTTCGTCGCTATCACTTCCAGCATCATTGGTGATCTTGCTCTGGAGGCCAATGAGAGGGGTTACCTGGTCCCGGCCATAGGGATTAGGCTGTTGCCGGCTAAGTGTATTCTTTCGAATGCCTCCTTGAGCTCTCGGGATATTGGCACATGTCGCTTGTCCTCCACGTTCTGCTGATCCCCTGGGTGCCATTATATCCATAGTTGGGATTGATTATAGGTTGTGAGGGGTTAAAACAAGGAGTTGAGGACCGGTTTTGTGGTATATCGGGAAGGAGATAATAAAGAATGTGAGGTGTTGGAAGCGGGTTGTAGGAAGCATGGTGATCGGGTGGTCAGGAAGCTGGGAGCTAGAGTACGTATTGGGGGTCTGTGGATTGTGGTCTCAGGGCTATGACCCCGCCCTAGATGAGCAACCGGGAATACCCTTTTCCGCTAGAAACCGGGTCGAGGTTCCTACCTGTAATGGGTATGGGTACTCGGTTATTGGTTTTGTTTTATGTTTTGTTTTAAGTATTGCTTTGATACTTGGTTTGTTTTAAGTATCGTTTGATACTTGGTTTTGTTTTATGTTTTGTTTTAAGTATCGCTTTGATACTTGGTTTGTTTTAAGTATCGTTTGATACTTGGTTTTGTTTTATGTTTTGTTTCAAGTGTCGCTTTGACACTTAAAGAGTTTTACCAAAGTGTATCGATTGATACCTTTGATTAGTTTCGTTCATGTTAAGACATGAACAGATTTATGTATTTAAAGACCGCCTATTTCTATGATAGAAAGGGCAGACTTCGACAGACAGTATTTCAATATACTTGGTTGAACGGTTACTTCTTTGTTCCTCAGTACACTCTCGAAGCCTCCTTTAGTTCTCAGCTCTCGCCTCCTCTCTTGAAGAGCAGGCCACCTGCCAACTATCGTATCCTTTACTGATAACGTGATTAGCACCTTGCGAACACGTTACACTATCCCTGCGTGGGCTCTAATGTGCTTTGCCCAATTGGCAATGGGTTGTTCCAAACCTCCATTTATATATTAGTCAAATAGGAAGGTTGCTTTAACACATCATATAAACAGAAAATGACACAGTATGTGAGTATTGACTATCTCTACTACACCTCTGGTAGTTGAAATTTATTTCCTATCTGGGAAGACCTTAACACCACAACCTTTCTCATGACTTTTCATGATAGGTCCCTTTTCTAGGAGTGTGGGAGTAAAGCCATTACTCCTTATCCTCCCATCACTTTGGAATGCTTTTCTTGTTTTTTCTCTTAAGGTCTACCCTTTTAAGGCCTTCCTCCCCTCCTCCTAGCATCTCAGGATATTGGTTTTTATTTTTACCCTTCTTTAGCTACAACCTCACTTAGCTTTAGCACAGTCAGGATTTCACATTTTCCCTACCACAGATGACTGGGAACATGGTTTGCAGTATGCAATTACAATAGTTTCCTTTCTTTCCCTCTACCTAGGTGTGAAATGATCTTGACTTTAGTTAGGTGTGAAACGATCCTAGGTAGTGGGTTGGTTTTGGTCTCCTCAGCAGGCTACAGTCAATTTTACCAAGCTTCTCCTCTCTACCCCCTACAGGTGGTGGTATCCCATCCACTAAGTGACGCTATCTCTCCCAGAACAAGTGATTCTATAAGAGATGCAGGAATATACCTGGGAGTATTGGGGACTCAAGGAGGCCACTTGGTTCAGACATGAACATGTTTCCGACAGCTGTTTCGGTATTTGGATCTATTCCTCCTCTCCTCTCACTTTGGCTCAATTGGCTGGCATCCTACTGCCTCTTTTCTCATATCTGGCGAGTATCCTACTGCTCCTCTTTTCGGCTAGTACGTCACTACCACCCTCATCCTCCTGGAGTAAGGCTGACCAGGTGTAACATTCCTAAGTCCTTGGTAATATATAGCGCTGGGCAACAATACCTTTTCTTGATATATATATCTTCTTTCTTCGATAGTTCTTAGTCCCCTTAGGCTATATTACCTATACTCACTTAGGTAATGCCTATCATGGTATCTTATAGAGATATTTCCCTTTAACTTGTGAGAAATATAAAAGATATAGAGTGTAAGGATATTTTATTCATATAATGTAATAGTAAAGAAATTTCTTAGAACAAAATGTGAAGAGCCAACCCTCCTCGGCCATACTGGCCTCCATATATAGTTCTCTTCTCACCAATCGTAACCCTGATAACATATAAATATAAGTCATATAAAATCCTCCTAAATATGTCATATAACTTGAGTGAGTCATACGCATGAAATCCATGACTCATAATCAAGTCATGTGCAAAACATAATAAATCATGACATAAACAAGTCATATAACTCGAATGATTTATAAGTGTGAGACTCATGACTCATAATCAAGTCATG
This sequence comes from Tuber melanosporum, assembly GCF_000151645.1. Lineage (NCBI taxonomy): Eukaryota > Fungi > Ascomycota > Pezizomycetes > Pezizales > Tuberaceae > Tuber > Tuber melanosporum. The sequence goes on from NW_003298760.1 coordinate 366,296, forward strand.
TGCAAAACATTATAAATCATAGCATAAACAAATCATATGACTCGAATGAGTCATATGCATGAGGTCCATGACTTACAATTCAGTCATGTGCGAAATCCTGTCACATCCGTGATACGTGGTCATCTTACTCCACCTCTCCTCCTTCTGGGAACTCCAGCCCTGGCCTCTCTCCACCGGTCGGTATTGCACTTTCTCAGGCTGGTGTCATGAATGTGGCTTGGCAAGGAAAGGTTTTCACATGACATATGGTTATGAGTCACAGGTATCTTATTGTTTTACACATATGAGTCATTCGAGTCATATGATTTGTTATGTGTGGGATTTGTGATGCTTTCGCACATGGCTCAAATATGAGTCATGGGATGTGCGCCTGGTGAGTATACCTTGCGAGTGTGTCTTGCAGGTATGCCTTGCACATATGATTTATGTTTCACACATGACCTCGTTATGAGGTCATGGGTTTCATGCATATGACTCAGTCAAGTCATATGACTTGGTTATTGCATTATGATTAGTTTATGAGTTTTGAGCATCTGACCACTTTGGTCACATGACTAGTTTGTTATGATTTGGTTTCGCACATGTGACCACTTTGGGTCAAATGACTACAGGCAGGAAGAATACTATATAAGGAGGCTGATGCGGATGAGGAAGATAGGTTCTTCAGGCTTTGTTCTCAGTACTTTTCATACTTATTACTTTAATGAATATAAAACATCTTTACGATCTTTATCTTTATTGCAACGTTATCATTATGCCAAAGAAAGTTCTTCATGAAGGAGAGTTAGAGAAAGCTTACGATAGGCATTTCCGATAGAAGACAAAGGTCTTGTACTATTGGTAATGTAGGCAAAGGCCTAGTGCTATCGTAAGACTAAGGAAAGAAACAGAAGAAGAGAAGTATCGTTCCCCATCGCCAAGAACTAACTATCCAAGGAGGGATCGTTATATTACAAAGTGTCACCTAGTGCAATGCCAAACAATACAAGCTGGCATCCTTCAACCCGGATAGAGAGGGAGACATTGATATTGACAATCAAAATCTTAACCTAGGCATATTCAGCGACGCCCTAGATCACGTTTCAGGTGAGCACTCAAGGGCAGCATGCCCAGTAACTTCAGAAAAGGATCACCAGTCAATAGCTACCCTGCAGGAACTCTACAACCCGAGCGAATGTCAGGATCAGCAGTACCTGGGTCACTGGCTCCGGCCGCTCCGGCACCAGGCACTAGCATACTTGGAATAACTGAGAATCAGTTTCAGGCATTTCTAGCAGCAACACGAAACACAGGACAAGGAAACATCCAATGATAGAAAGTAAAAGAACTTGACACATATGAAGGAGCCGAAGACAAGCTACGAATATTCTTAGCACAATGCGAAGGGTATTTTGCAGTTAAGAGATATGGAGAACACTACGATGAGATCAAGATTCCATATGTGGAATCTCTACTAAGAGGACTCGTGAGGCAATGGATCATGCCCTTCTAAGATGGAAGGAAACAAAGGGAATGGGTCACATACGAGGAGTTCAAGATGACACTCTTCAAACAATTCAGGGATCCCAACACCAAAGAAACAGCAAGACGAAAGCTGGAGAAACTCTAACAAGGAAAACAAACCTTTTCGGCATACTGGAACAAATGCTGACTATTGGAATACGAGGCGGAGTTTGATGATGCTACTCTCTATATCATCCTCTTAAGCAATTGTAGCCAGAGACTCCAAGAAGCATGGGGAATCTCTAACTTGTGTTATATCACAGCAGAACGATTTGCAAGATGGGCTATCGATAAGGAAAGCAAGCTAAACATGGTTTAAAGCAACTCAGAAAATACTATAGCACATAGGGCGGTCCAATCATTGAGAAACATGGACGGAAGCTTCAAACCCCAAGTAGCTCAAGGTGAAAGTCGAGCATTACCACCAGGCGAGTCAACGGAATTGGACAAATCAAGGGCAAGACCGACTCTGAACCTGTCTAAAGAAGAATACGCTAGAAGAATGAATGGGAAACTCTGCTTGAGGTGCAGAAAACCAGGACATCGGATTCGAGAATGCAGAAGCCGACCAGACAGTGGATACCAAGGAACTAGGGCTGCTGGAAACAACCTCTTCCAAACTCAAAAGAGGAGCAACATTCGCAAAATGATCGCAGAAGATTTACCTGTGGAAAATGGTGAGGGTCCCTAGTAAACGGTTGTCTGGGAGACCCAAGATGTGGACCTGGAAAACCCATCAAGTTAGCGAACTACTACACGGCACTATACACACAAAGAGGAGAAGAAGATGGAGATCCTGTGATGATCAAGACAAAGATAAGCAACAAAGAAAACGAAGAAACAACAATATATGCAATGCTCGACTCCGAGGCTACCGAAGATTTCATCGACAAGGAAATTTGTGACAAATACGGCCTCTAAGTAAACAAGTGAAGAAAGCGAGACAAGTCTACCTAGCAGATGTAAAGTCAAGCGCAATGGGACCTATAACCCATACGGCAACAGTATCTATGGACATTGACAGCCATAGGGAAATGGCAACCTTTCATGTAGCAGATCTCAAGAACCATAAAATAGTCCTCGGGATACCATGGTTGCAAAAACATAATCCAACAATCGATTGGAACGAGAACAAGATGACCTTTACATGCGAACTATGTGCAACATGATATCTCAACAGTTCGCCTATCGTCTACTCGATACCGGTACGAGAAGCAGAAGAAGAGACCTTGCATGCAAAGTTCGCCGAGATGTGGCAAGATAAGAGAGTCCGGATACAAAAACTGGACCAAGATGCAAAGGTGCCTACCAAAGGTTCCAAAGGGGCAGCAGGACACGACCTGTATGCCAACAAAGGAATCAAGATACCTGCCAATGGGCAGGCAATGATAGCAACAGGAATAGCCATCGGACTACCAGAAGGCATGTAACGTGTTCGCAAGATACTAATCACATTATCGGTAATATATACGATAGTTGGCAGGTGGCCTGCTCTTCCGGAGAGGAGGCGAGAGCTGAGAACTAAAGGAGGCTTTGAGGGTGTGCTGAGGAACAAAGAAGTAACCGTTCAACCAAGTATATTGAAATACTGTCTGTCGAAGTCTGCCTTTTCTATCGTAGAAACAGGCGGTCTTTAAATACAAAAATCTGTTCATGTCTAACATGAACAAAACTAATCAAAGGTATCAATCAATATACTTTGGTAAAACTAATTAAGTATCAAAGTGATACTTAAAACAAAACATAAAACAAAACCAAGTATCAAGTGATACTTAAAACAAACCAAATATCAAAGCGATACTTAAAACAAAACATAAAACAAAACCAAGTATCAAGCGATACTTAAAACCAACCAAGTATCAAAGCGATACTTAAATCAAAACATAAAACAAAACCAAGTATCAAGCGATACTTAAAACCAACCAAGTATCAAAGCAATACTTAAATCAAAACATAAAACAAAACCAAGTATCAAGTGATACTTAAAACAAACCAAATATCAAAGCGATACTTAAAACAAATCATAAAACAAAACCAAGTATTAAAGCAATACTTAAAACAAACCAAGTATTAAAGCAATACTTAAAGCAAAACATAAAACAAAACCAATAACCGAGTACCTGTACCGCTTACATTTCCCAAAACAAAACAATTGTTTAAACAAACAAAACCTAATAATCATCAAAAGCGGAATCTGAGAAACTAAAAGCTTCAGTTTCCACTATCAGTTCCTCATCATAAGTGTCACACGAAGGACAAGAAGAAATCCTAAGAAAACATTTAGACTCAAAGAAATGTAAATCACAGTAGTCATGAATACCAGATTCATGCTGTACATCAACCCAAGCATGGTCGCAATCAGGACAGTACTCTATCCAGAGGATTTCGAAGTAGTCTTCAAGTTGGATAACATCACAGTTCAACAACAGTCCAACAATCTGTTGTCGCCGCCTCACATTGAGTTCCACATAGTTTGATATCGTTATGGTATTCGGATGGTGATTGGTAATCAGATAAGGTTGTCGAGAGCCTGCTCCATAGCTTGATTTTCCTCATCGCTGCTTTCAAATTCCGATTCAAAGTATGGTGCCCAAAACCCATCCCTCGCTTCGAGTTCTATCTGCCATCACTCCATCTCAGGCATTGTTGGTGTCCAGCACATTGTGATGTAATTGATCATTGGAGGGAGGGATTCGTTTAGCATGTTGTCTTTCCACCGTTCATTCACAATATCCATAGTGTGTTCTAGTCCCTCTAGTTGTTCCCAGCTGTTTTTGCTCGTTGGATATCCTTTCCATTTGACTAGGAACTGATCATTTTCATGCTAAAGGCGGTGGTCTCTGATTTCTTCAACTTCCCATTCATCTTTCTTATCGATGATGATAGGTGCAGGTCGAGAGTGGGTTCTTCCAGGGAACTTGGAGTCATCATTTGGGTGGAATAGTTTGACAGCAGAGGTGTGGAAGACTGGAGTATTGCGGCGGTACATGCGTCCATCCATCTGGACAGTGTAGCTTTCTGTATGCTCTTCAAAGGATAAGACTTCGAAAGGTCCTTACCATCGGGGTTGTAGTTTCTTGCTGCGTCCAATATTGGTTATGAACATGTTTCCATGTACCATGAGCATATTACCTGGTAGGATAGGGACATGCTTGCGTCATCGCCTTTGAGCAGTAGTGGTACTTCGGAATCGGGCAGCTTTAACAGCTTGAAAGGCATCATTCCGAATTGCTTGATGGCGGTTTAGGTGGTCATCAGAGGCAGGGACTAAGGAGTTCTTAAATAGGATTGTAGGTAGGAGAGGGTATTGATAGCCGAAGATTACCTTGTATGGAGACATTCCCAAGGTGTCTGAAAATCCGGCATTGATATATGCGGCCAGCTCAATGAGGGCTGGTTCCCAGTTGGTTTGTTGTTTATTGATCATATTCCTAATTCCGGTCTTGACTTCGCGGATTTTTCGTTCTACTTGGCCATTAGGCTCTTGATATCCAGGGGCAGCTATAATGTGGTTGATTCCGAGAGAGGTCAAGGTTTACTTCCAGAATCTGGTCGTGAAATGGGGATCAGCATCACTGACAATAGATAAGGGGTATCTATGGGGGGTAAATAGGTATCACTGGAGGTTATTCCAGATGTCTTTGGAGGAATTGGTAACCTTCATTAGTATGAGCCATATATATCCAGAAAATCGATCCACAGCTACCAAGATCGTGTCATATCCTGCAGATTTGTGGAATGGTCCAGCCAAATCGATGGCATAGGATTCGAATATTTCACATAGTAGTTGGAGGGTCTGCGCTTTCCCTTCAGGTAGTTGTGTTCGCTCCTTATTTGCTTGGCAGAGTTCATATTGTTTGACGAAATCGCAGATGTCCTTTCGCATTTCAGGCCAGTAAACATATTCTAAGGTATATTGGAGGTTGCGGTCCGTACTGTCGTGTCCTTTGTTGTGGATTTCAGTGATGACATATTCCCTAATAGTCATTCCATTGAACATATGGCCTTTCGGAATGTATAGACAATGTTCACCATAACAGGTACTGGTATAGACCATTCTGTTGGATATATTGTAGGGGGCGAGGTCTCCATACCTGGAGCTATCCATAGCTTTGAAGTAGATCGGGTCATGGTGGTATCCTGCCATCATTTGGCTTCGGAAAGAGGAGGTTAATTCTTCCGTGGTTGATCTAACATCTCGTTCATCATCAATCAGGAATCCTCTTGTTGGTTTAATAGGGGCTTCCTCTTCTTCAAAGGTTTCGTAGAGTTGTCGGCGATGCTCGGGAATCATAGGAGGTATGACAGAATCAATGGTTTCATTGTTGTATACTCATAAGGGTCCACCATATAGTGGTCATAAATTGATTATGGGAGGAGAGGATGGCGGGGCTGACTGCGGAGGGTGTAGGTAAAATATTGCATCCACGTAAGCTGCTGCTGGTTCAAGTTCTTCAAGACCTTGGTGTCGTCTTGGGACAGGATTAAGAGCAAGGGGAGGTTGAGTCGATCCGTGTTTATCTATTATCTCTTCTGCTCCTTCTACGTTGTCGAAACTGGTGTTTTTGGAATCATCAGCAGACATATAGTACGGTTGCTGGTATCTGTTGCTGAATTTAATCTCAATTTGGTGAAAAGGGCAGGTATCGAGGTAACAGTGGGACCAGTGGAGTCTGCTTTGTTCAAGTTCGTGAGGAGGTATGCTGTGGAGGGTGCAATTGTCTTTATCGGCAGAGTTGGCCGTAGCCATCGATTGTTCTTGTTCATAGGAGGTGTCATCAGGGCTGTCTTCGCTTTGTCTTGTGTGGTCATGAATGAGAGAGGGGTCTGTGAGGTCTTGATTCTCATATAGGTGGGAGAGAGCATCAGCTAAATAGTTCATTCTTCCTGGGGTATAGATGATTTTTGCATCGTATTTGCTGATCTCGCCTATCTATCGTGTTCTTCTCCTTCCAGGTATTCTTTCTGTTTTAAGATTAGTGAGAGGTTGGTGGTCGATAACAATAGTGAAGGTATTGCCCATCAGGATGTGGTTGAAAGTGGCAAGAGTATCAATCACAGCAAGAGCTTCCTTGTCCATTGTTCCATAGTTCATCTGTGAATTAGTGAACTTCCTGCTGTGTAATGCCACTGGTCTTGCCGTTTCATGAGAGGCCCCTTGTCCAACCCATGCTCCAACTCCAACATCCGATGCATCAGTAATCAGCCATATCGGGTCCGGTTTACTGTAGTCGATAGGTCGTATAACATTGGCATTTTTAATCAATTCCTTAATGTTGGTAAAGGCTTGGTCATGACTGTGGGTCCAGACAAATTCTGCATTTCCGGTAAGGTCTGTGAGTGGTGCTGTCACAGTGGCATGGTGTGGTAGGAACTGGGAGATATAGTTGACTAGTCCTAGGAATCGCATGAGTTCCTTTTGGTTCTGGGGTGTTGTCCATTCTGTTAAACAGTATATTTTTCTAGGGGCTGCATGTATCCCTTCGCCATTTATCACATGTCCTAGGATATCGAGCTTATCTGCAAATAGAATTGATTTGTTTCTGTTAGCGTAGAATTTAGCTTCTCTTAATTTGATACAAACCAAGCCTATATGGTAGGCATGTTCAATTTTGGTGTTTGAGAAGATGTAAATATCATCAATGTAGATCCAGACAAAATGGTGGAGGTATTCACTTAGGAGGTTTGCCATAATTCGCATAAAGGTGACGGGCACATTCATATTACCTTGTAACATAACTCAGCTAATGAAACTTTCAAAGGGTGTTTTGAAACTGTTGTAGCGTTCAGATTCTTGGTCTAATCTTGTTTGGAAGTAGGCATGGCTTAGGTCAATCTTGCTTTGGAATCTAGCCTGTCAAACTGCATTCAGGATCTGGATTTGATTTGGGATAGCAGAGCTGTCCATAATCGTGTTTTCATTCCATAGTTTGAGGTCAACCAAGGGGTGGATTCTTTTGCCATCTGCTTTGGGTTGAACAAACATAGAAGCAGCACTCAGGGCTTCTGCTCAGTAGATGACTCCTCTTCTTTGTTGTTGGTTGATCCAATCACACAGTGGGCTTTTGTATGCATCAGGGATAGAGTAGGTGGGTTGGTTCTTAAGATTAGAGGGGTCTCGGAGGCGAATATGGTGGTTCACTTCTCTCATAGGCGGCAGTTCTTCGGGTATCTGATCAGGAAAAACATCAGAGTATTCATCCAATAGGCATTGGGCCGTTGCTTCACAAACTGCAGCTCAGTACTCTCCGCTTGTTGGCTTGCAAGAAACTCTGACCTTCTGATCTGGGAAATCGATGGTTGAGTTCCCACATCTGATTATAGCTTTGTGGCAGTTCAGGAATGGTATTCCTATCAGGGCATCATACTTGGCTAGATTCCCAACTAGCATCTCCTGGGGAGGTAGGATGGCATAACCAAGTCGAATAGTTGCCCTGCAGGTTTTATGGCTTGTTGATCGTGATTCCTTGACTGCCATATTGACTGGTATGGGTTGGTTAAGGTCTCGAGTTGGGAGTCCATGGACAGAGACAAAAGCATTACTGATCATATCTCTTCTGATCGCGCCAGTGTCAAATAGGACTCGAGCCTTCTTGCCATTGATCAGAATAGTACCTTCCAGGGCAGTGTGTGCTTTAAATGTAGCCGAAGGTCGGACACTGTTGCACTCCACATCAATATATCCGAAATGGATTTCCTCATATTCACTGGATTCGGTATTATCAATATCGCTCTCAACATTCTTGGCTGATGCTTCTTGTTTAATTGCCTTTTCTTTCCCTTTCTTCGTAGGGCAGTTCTTTGCCATGTGTCCTGTTTTTCCACATTCAAAACATTCTCCTTTCTGCCATCTCGATTCTTTGGAGGGTTTGGTTTTCTTCTTGAAATCCCAAGGGATATCGTCTTCAGAGTTGCTGGAGAGTTTGTGTCGTGGTTGGCTATTCCTGCTAGTGGATATCTGTGTCTTGTATGTCTTGGTCTCATTGAGGATGGCGTCCTTTCGTTCTGCTCTTGCAATTATTATTGCAATATCATTATCGTCTTCCTCGAGTGGTTCAACCTCTCGTCACAAGGTACGATGTATAGTATCATAGAATCGTCGCTTAAGGATGTAGTTGGAAATGCTTCCTTTCTTCATTAAGTCCTTATACATCAATAGATCCGTAGCTATATCTGTAATCCTCTTGACATGCATTCCATTAACATGCTGGAGCTGGTTGAATTTGTTGTATAAGAGGTCGCTGGTGATAGAGGTTTGGAATTGTCCTTTCAGATAATCAAGGACTGTAGATCCTCTTAATCTCACATTTCCACCGTAATCCTTATAGCATTGGTAGTATGCATCGGTTGCCTTTCCTTCGCAGAATGATCCAATGTATAGTCCGGTTGTAGGGTCTTCCACATCTTTCCCTGGCAGGAGAAGATAGTGTGTGAGTTCCGTCGCCCATCGGTCAAAGGCTTTGGGTTTGAGGTCCTTTCCTTCTCCTGTAAACTTCACTGGGAGGTGGAGTTTAAACTTAGGAGGTTCAAATGCTGCGGGTACCTCCTCTTCTTCAAGCCTAGCCCAAGATTTTCCTCCTCCTGAGGGCCCTCCCCCTGTGCTAGCCATGTCTGATTCGCTACTGGATTCGGGGTCGATTAGAGCTTCAAAGAAAGGCTTCTTTGCTGGAGTAGAAGGGAATTCTCCTGGAGGTTGTGTGTCTTCCATGTTTGCAGGTTCGCCTGGCTCCTTAGCAGAGCGCACAGGTTGTTTCTTTCTTGTAAGATCTTGTCGTGGTATTTGCTTCCCAGTCCTGGTCGTCAAAGACTCTCTCTTAGATTTGAGACGAAGCCAAATGTGCCATGATTCTGCCGCTTCTCTCCACTAGCATTCTGAGATGGATATCGATTAGTTGATAAGGCCTAAATCCGGGGACAGGTTCTTAACCACTTACTGAGGTTAGACAAATGTAACGTGTTCGCAAGGTGCTAATCACGTTATCGGTAATAGATACGATAGTTGGCAGGTGGCCTGCTCTTCCAGAGAGGAGGCGAGAGCTGAGAACTAAAAGAGGCTTTGAGGGTGTACTGAGGAACAAAGAAGGAACCGTTCAACCAAGTATATTGAAATACTATCTGTCGATATCTGCCTTTTCTATCCTAGAAACAAGTGGTCTTTCAATACAAAAATCTGTTCATGTCTAACATGAACGAAACTAATCAAAGGTATCAATCGATACACTTTGGTAAAACTAATTAAGTATCCAAGCGATACTTAAAACAAAACATAAAACAAAACCAAGTATCAAGCGATACTTAAAACAAAACATAAAACAAAACCAAGTATCAAGCAATACTTAAAACAAACCAAGTATGAAAGCGATACTTGAAACAAAACATAAAACAAAACCAAATATCAAAACGATACTTAAAACAAAGTATAAAACAAAACCAATAACCCAGTACACATACCGGTTACAAGGCACCTATGGACAAATAGTACCCCACAGTGGTCTAGCAGTCAAACATCGACTCATGACCATGGCAGGGGTGATAGAGGTCGACTATACAGGTGAAATCAAAGTGGTCCTGACCAACCTGGCTCAAGAGGACTACAAAGTCCAAAAAGGCGATCGAATCGCACAGTTGATCATCGACAAAATCAACAAAGAGGATCTGCACAAAGTAGATCAACTGGAAGAAACCATAAGGGAAGACAAGGGATTTGGAAGCACGGACCAAAACCAGCCCGATACAACAAAAATAATCGAGATTAAAGAGATCATAGTACAAGCCTTTGGACTGTTCTATCGAAGAGGAGATACAACAGGAATTCTCAAATGGACTTACGAAGATGAAAAAGCAATTCTAGCCAAAATCAACATCAGTACGGAACTAGCAATCCATGACAGGAAATACTAAAGTAAAAATGGATAGAAAGAATTGATTCCAAAGAAATATCATCAATTCACAAACCTATACTAAGAAGAGGAAGCTATGGAGCTATCACCTTGAAGACCAGGAATCGATCACGAAATTCAGCTAGACAAAGACGAGAAAACGGGAAAAACAAAAGAAATTCTCTACAAGAAGTTATACCCACTAGGAGAAGCAGAGCTCGAGGAACTTAGGAAGTATATCGAGTAGAACCTAAATTGAGGATGGATCAGAGACTCTTTCACATCAGGAGGATCCCCAATACTATTCGTCAAAAAGAAAGACAGAAAAATGAGACTCTGTGTTGATTACAGACCCCTCATCTCAGTTACCAAGAAGGATCAGTATCCACTACCCTTCATTGGAGAAGCACAGGACAGATTACGATCAGCAAAATACTTCACCAAACTGGATATCAAGGACGTATACTACAATAGACCAATCAAAGCAGGAGATGAATGGAAAACCACATTTGCCTCACAATACAGAATGTTTAAATACTTGGTTATGCCTTTCGAGCTAACCAATGCACCGGCTTTATTCCAGAGATGGATCAATAAGGTACTCAATAAGTACCTCGACATATGTTCCATCGTATACTTAGATGATGTACTCATCTACTCGGAAAATATGCAACAAACCCGGAAGGATATTGGCAATATCATGGCCACAATACAAGGATCAGAAATGAAGATCAAACTAACAAAATGTGAATTCCATAAAGAAGAAATGGAATACCTCGGATTTATCATCAATCGAAACGGGGTCAAGGTCAATCTAGTCAGAACAGCAGCAATATGGGATTGGGCCAAGCCAAACAATAAAACAGATGTTCAATGCTTTATGGGATTCTGCAACTTTTATTGAAGGTTCATAGAGGGATTTAGCAGACTTGCAAAACCACTCTATAACCTAATAAAGAAAAACAAGAAATGGGAATGGGGAGAAACGGAACAGAAAGCATATGATACAATATGAACACATCTAACATCGGCGCCCATACTGGTTCATTTTGACCCAAACCGAAGGACAATGATCACAATGGACACCTCGAAATATGTGTACTCAGCCATACTATCACAACAATGCGAAGACGGAAAATGGAGGCCAGTGTCTTATCGATCCAAGACAATAACCCCCGCAGAGTGCAACTACAACATTGCGAAAAAAGAACTATTAGAGATAGTGCAAGCATTAAAGGAATGGAGGAGATAGGTTCTGAACAACGCCCATCCACTCCGAGTCCTAATCGACCATAAGAATCTGGTCCCATTCATGACTACGAAAGAACTAAATGACGGCCAGATAAGGTGGATGGAATCCCTTAGCAAATACAACTTCAAAATCGAATACCAACCAGGCAAAAAGAGTGGAAAGCCAGATGCTCTCACAAGAATTGCAAGCGACAAACCACAAACAAAAGAAGTCGAAACAATCAAACAAAAAACACGGACACTATTACCAAAAACCTACTTTGAGGCAATGGAGGTTATCCAATTCACCTCAACTGAGGAAAGGCAAATTGAGACGGCAAACGAAAGAGACAAAATGATTCAGACAATAAGAGAAGCATTGAAGGAAGGAAAAAAGGAGATGAAAGGAATTGCTCTGCGTTTATGCCAATGGAAGGATGGAAATATGTGGTACGATAAAAAACAATGGATTCTGGAAAAAGAAGAAATAAGGACAGACATCATACGACAATACCACAATATTCAAACGGTAGGACATGGAGGAACAGCTAAAACCACAGAATTCATCACAAGGTTATTCTATTGGCCAAGACTGCATGAAGATGTCAAACAATATGTCAAAAACTGTGACATATGCCAAAGGATGAAAACGGCTAAACACGCACCATATAGATTACTGAAATCGAAAGAAGTTCCCAAACGACCATAGGAAACAATTATGATGGATTTCTTCACGGACCTACCGGCATCGGAAAATTGCTATAGCATCCTGGTCCTGGTGGATCGTCTGACCAAAATGAGTCATTTCATTCCAGTCAGAAAGGATATCAACACGAAGGATTTTATACAAACATTCTTCGGAGAAGTCTTCTGACTTCACGGCCTTCCAAAGAATATCATTACAGATGGAGAAATACTATTCACATCAGAATTATGGAAGAAAGTAACCAGAGAAATGGGGATACAGAACAGGCTAAGCACAGCATTTCACCCACAGACGGATGGACAAACGGAACGGGTAAATGCCATACTAGAACAATATTTACAGGCCTACATTAATTACCAATAAGATGATTGGTACAAACTGCTATCAATGGTCGAATTTGCATACAACAATGGAAAGCAAGAAACGATTGGCACAACACCCTTCTTTACAAATTATGGACAACATCCACAAAGTCAGCCCACCCATCATATGATTAATGATATAATACCGGACAAAACAGATATGGGAAAACTACACGAAACATTACAATACAAAATGAGTCAAGCACATCAACGACAAAAAGAACAATACAATAAGCACCTAAGACCAGATCCGAACATACAACAAGGAGATATAGTATGGCTAATACCACACAATATCTATACAACGCAAGCATCAAAGAAATTGGACTACAAGAAAATTGGACCGTTCAGGATACAGGAAAGGGTAGGCAGCCGAGCTTATAAACTCGACCTTCCACGCTTAATGCCAATACACAACACATTCCACATCTCACTCCTCAAATTACATAACGACAATAAGTTTCCTTCATAAACAATTATTCCTCCTCCTCCGATCGAACTCGACGGAAGACCCAGAACACGAGCTTGACAAAATAGTCGATTCTCGCTTCTTCTACAGTCACCTCCAATACCAAGCCAAGTGGACGGGATATTCACCCAAATACAATAAAACTTGGTACTTCGCACACAACTTCGAACACGTACAAGATTCCATCTCAACCTTCCACCAGCGATATCCAGGCAAGCCCGGCCCTGGTAATGATCATATTCAAGTAAGACAAAGGTGAGGGAAAGGCTCCCATGCCATTGTAACAACACGAGGACTGGGGCGATAGCCCCCACCAAGTCACACTAACCAGCCCTGAATACTCATTCATGGGGCCGACCGACGAAGAACTGAAGGAAAGAGAAAAACAAGCAGAACATAACACTATGTCATGGATGGTATACTACGATAATGGTTACCAAACACATTTTGGCAACAAAGAAGGCTCGGAATAGTTCCCGAGTGAATGTCGAAAGCATGGCCCATGCCCGGACCACGTCCTGAAGCATTGGTAACAATGCTTTAGAAATGGGTGCAGGATGCACAGGGCACAGAAAATCTCTATGGGATTCTACCCACAGAAGGATGGAAGCAGGAAAGAGTAGAAAGAAGAAGATTCCCGGAAGGCATGGGCCGTGAGGACGCAGTCCAGTAAGGGAGGGGCCCAAAACTCCTCAGCAGACATGGAACTGGATGTCAGGAGCCTACACAGGCAAATCCGGAGACTCCGAGAAAAACTTGGCCAGGCCGAGGCGAGAACTTCGGCAAATGACAAAAAAATCACAGAGCTAAGACAGCTGAACGACAATTAGCGGCACATGATCGAAATGGCAAATCTGACCCTTGAATCGGTAAGGGTCAGATGGAGGACAGCAGACGAAAGGTTCCACAAGCTGAGAAGGACCATGCGCTCAGCAGGATGGCAACTATTAAAACTGTGAGAAAAGGCCTGATGGGACTCAGGCTTAGGGGGAGAGGAGCTAATGTCATGAATGTGGCTTGGCAAGGAAAAGGTTTTCACATGACACATGGTTCGGAGTTACAGGTATGTTATTGTTTTACGCATATGACTCATTCGAGTCATATGATTTGTTATGTGTGGGATTTGTAATGCTTTCGCACATGGCTCAAATATGAGTTATGGGATGTGCGCCTCATGAGTGTGCCTTGTGAATGTGCCTTGCAGGTATGCCTTACGCATATGATTTATGTTTCGCACATGACCTCGTTATGAGGTCATGGGTTTCACGCATATGACCCAGTCAAGCCATATGACTTGGTTATTGTGTTATGATTAGTTTATGAGTTTTGAGCATCTGACCACTTTGGTCACATGACTAGTTTGTTATGATTTAGTTTCGCACATGTGACCACTTTGGGTCACATGACTACGGGTGGGAAGAATACTATATAAGGAGGCCGATGTGGCTGAGGAAGATAGGTTCTTCACACTTTGTTCTAAGTAATTTTCCTACTTATTCCTTTAACGAATATAAAACATCTTTATGATCTTTATCTTTATTGTAATGTTATCATTACACCAAGGAAAGTTCTTCATGAAGGAGAGTTAGAGAAAGCTTATGATAGGCATTCCCGATAGAAGACAAAGGTCTTCAACTATTGGTAACATAGGCAAAGGCCTAGTGCTATCGTAAGACTAAGGAAAGAAACAGAAGAAGAGAAGTATCGTTCCCCGTTGCCAAGAACTAACTATCCAAGGAGGGATCGTTATAGCTGGTCGGAATCTTCCTCTACCTCCTGCTATCTTAGCAGGGGGTGCACTATATCTGATGCACCTGCCCCTCTTTAGGACCAATATTGGATTAGCTTTTACACAACCAGTACTACTCTATGTTCTTCTGATCGTTATTGTTTCCGGGTTTCCTTTGTGCCTTCAGGCTGAAATTTTTCTGGCAAGATTTTTCCATGTGGCTTCCTGATTATCTTGGGTTGGGTTGCTCTTAGAACTGAGTTTGCTTGTTTTGTAAGAATAGGCTTGATTCAGGGCAAGATGTGTAGTTGGCTCCATATCAGTGAGGCTTGATACTCTCTGTTTTTGCTTAAGACAGTGGAGGGATGCGTGCTTTACAGTTTTGTTTATGCCATAGCTCATGCTGCATGCGAGCTTTTGTACCTTTACAACAAATACATGATAATATTATTATATAAAAAAAAATAGAAATAAAAATGACACAGTATGTGAGAAGTTGTGGATCGCTGACAGGATCCTTCGATCATGTTTCATTAATACAACTATATTCATAGTTAGCTCAGTGGACAGAGCAAGTAGAAGTGGCCCATTAAGGAGACAGAGTTTTTGGCCCTACCTCACCACTTTTCCTAGAACCATAAATTGATACCCCATTACCACCACCACCGCAACCCTTGCGCGGAGCCCTCATTCTCAGAAAACCCTGCTGTTACTAGCGATGAGATAGCAATCAAAACCAGAATTCTAGTTTGAAAGAATATCTGGAGGCCCATAAACTACAGAGTAGGTAAAGTTCTGTGTCTAACATCAAATTGCCATTTCACCAACACTCTGCCCCGAGACCATAAGCTTGTGATTTTCTTTGTGTCAAATGCCTAGTCTCCCGTATCATTGTTTTCACCTTATAGCTGAGAACTTGCGTAGCAACCTTTAAAGAGCTCATAGAGCGCACCGGCTGGG
The DNA here is from genome assembly GCF_000151645.1 of Tuber melanosporum. Taxonomy (NCBI): domain Eukaryota; kingdom Fungi; phylum Ascomycota; class Pezizomycetes; order Pezizales; family Tuberaceae; genus Tuber; species Tuber melanosporum. The sequence continues at coordinate 382,134 of NW_003298760.1, forward strand.
GGTTATCGCAACCCAAAATTGATCTGGATCATCTCTACGATTGGTATAACCCGCCTGAGGCTGGTATCATACCGAAGAATGGGTTTTCGAAGATCATAGGTGTAAGCAGTAGCTAGGCAGCGAAGAATCCGAGCTTCCACGACCCCGTGATGGCCCTGGAACAGGAAAGACTATGTTGGCTAAGTGGGTTGCAGTTGAATTTCTCCAAGTACTCGGCGATCCTTCCAGGAAGGTTAGATTTAAATTTGTGTACCACTTCGTCTCGCCGGAACTTCCCGCAGGCGGGATACCCGTTGATGAGGCCGAGTCACCGCAACGCAGGTTTGCTAAAGTAGACTGGGACTTACTTTATGGTATTCTCCAGCAAGATTGGAAACTTTTCGATGTCTGGAAAGCCGAACTTGAAAACCAGGGGGGAGAAACTTTCACCAACCCGCATTATCTATGGAAGGTTCTAAGAAAAGCGATCCAGTATGGCCACACAGGCACCGCATTCATTCTTATAGACGGGGTGAATTGGTTTAGGAAGAGCTTGTGTGAAGAATTGGTCCAAAGGATTCTATGGCTCACGGATATCTGCAGGGTCAAAATATTTCTCTCCTGTCGGGATGTACCCCACATTTCAAATAACCTTTCTCTTGGTGCCAAGATCAACCTCGATACGAACAGTTTTCTGAAAGAGGACGTGGAAGCTTTTATTAGAAGGGTGGGCGCATTCGGGGAGTGGAATGTCGATCAGAAGGGCAGCACAATTGGCGTCATCGGAAGGCATATTCCTCTAGGCATCGTTGGCAATTAAAAATTTAAAATGCTTTAGTACAGGCCCTAATTATGAAGAACCTCTCAGGGAACTTCCATCGGGGTTTAAAGATGTATACCGAAAAATGGTATGCGGTGTCTACTCACGGGGAGGATCGGAGAAAGTTCTGAACGCCCTCCGGCATGTGGCACTAGCCCGCTTACATTTGGCCAACTTAGATATATCCTTGCATGTACCGAAGAAGCAAGAACTAGACAATAGCCCTCTCGCGTGAGGACGGGCCCCGGAGTCCGGCCGAGGACAGAAATGGAAATCAAGCATTATATCCGATCTTTTCTGTCATTTCTACAGGCTGGCGCCACAACTGTATCCATTGCCCACTACACAGCAATAGAATACCTTTTCGACGAAAGCCGCCAGGACGACCTACCGATACCCAATAAGTGCGAGTTCGGCACCACAGCTTCCCGGGAGTGTTTCCGGTGCCTTCACCATGCCTTCGGAGACCCGGAGAAATCCAGAAAGGGAAATGCCATGGGACACCACGGTAGCTCCTGGGAGTCAAATTAGGAGTGGAATCACCAGATGAAGCCAGCAGATGCTCCACCGGAAGTAGCACGGAAGGACCTACTGGAAGCAGTAGCCGAGTGGCCATATCTCAATTATGCGGCAGAATCCTGGGTCATTCATGCACGTCGGAGCATTGAAACTGCAGATCACAAATTCTGGAGCGACTCTACTCGCAACTGGTGGGAGCATCAGTTCTTCGATACAAACGATACTATACGACAGCCTTAGATTAAGATCCAAGAATGGAGATTTTGGCGGGGGATCAGACGCCGCTGGGTGTTGCGGTCTGCATAGGGCTCTTGCCACTAGTAGAAAAAGCCCTCTTAGGTTTCATTGCTGGGACAAGGGGCACGAGCAACAATCATTCACCCCTACACCTAGTAGTCAAGTCCATTTCCAGGGCATACAAAATCTTGATTGCCAAGGGCAGCCGATTCCTCCTCACAGCTCCAGATCAACATGGCAGCACGCCGCTGCGCGAGGCAGCTATTTCCGGCCATAGCCCCGTGCCGGTCGGCTTGGTGGACAATTTCGCAACACCAAAGTACAAGGCATACTGTGACCAAATCCACCAGCAGAACCACTTCGGCGATACCCCGCTTCACCTCGCTGTTCGGTTCGACCACCCAGATATAGCCAAGTTTCTGGCCGAGAAGCACGCGTACCTAACCATCAAGAACCATCCTGGGGTGTCAGCATCGGAATTAGGTGCAGAGCTCGGGGGAGGAGATAGTTTGGATATCTTAGGATTGGTCGAGGAGATCTGGAAGACTAGAAATGAGATTGTGGGGAAGATTGTGGAGGGGGCCGTGGAGGGGACTGTGGAGGAGACTATGGACAAGGCAGAGGAGGAGTTTATGAAGGATATGTCAGAGGCACCCGAAGAAGTCGGGGCCGAGACTAGCGGTATGGGTGTTAGAGAGAGCCAAGCCACAATCGAACCATCGCGGTTAAGTGGCGTCCCATTATACGTTGGGGTGATCATTGTCTGTTCCATCCTACTTACTGCATGGATGCGTAACCAAAAAAAAACACCCATTAGGAGGAAGAAAGGGGCTATGATACTATACGGCAGTTGTGCAGTAGGGACGGGAAGAACCTTTTCTCCAGCCCACGGCCTATCATCACAGTTCTAGACTAATATTAATGTGCTAACCGCTACTTGTATGCTTGTCTCTTTCATTATATATCATGAATCATAACGCCGAGACGAATTTTCATTTGGATGGTTGTACGTATCAAGTCGTGACTTCTTGGGCTCCTAGGGGTGGTGGTTTTCGCGGGCCTTGGCCTCTGCTTTTTGGGAGGGTTGTGATCATCTGTTTGTTTTTTCTAGGTTTTGGTTCGTTATTCTCGAGATTAGTGGGACTTGGGTTACTTGCGATATATCGTGGGCTCATTTTAGCTAACAAAGCCGGGTCGGTTACCAACTGTGTGAGAGGGCGTCGCAGAGAGAGGGTGATTCTAGTTCATTGGATCGTTGCTTTTGGTTGGGCAGTTTACCATGATTTTATGTTCCTCCCCGATCCAGTTTTCCCCGCTCGACGAATTTTTGAGCTCTTCTATTTCGTTAGGCCGCGTTCGGCACGCCGCAGATATCATACTGTGGTATGATATTTCCACCTTTAGGACTTAATTTTTCATGGCATCTTTGCATTTCATAAAGTGAAAGAGTTTGGGACACCACAGATATCGCAAGTATTTCCCCATTGCCAAATTCTCTCCTACATAACACGTATTTGGAGCGCCCCCCCCCCCCGCACTTTCGAAGCGCCCGATTAAAAGAAAAACATTTCGATGAAAGACTCTGCACTGTCGAACGCCGTTGTTTGTGAAAACACACCCATATTCCTACTCCAGCTGATAAGTCATTCTAACGAAATACAAGCGCCTTGCATAAAAAAGTACTATACTGTACAATGTACAAGTACTGTACAGAGCAGGGGGGTATTGACACCGATTTTTCTCAAAACTAGAGGTACTGTACGCTACAACCAGCTTGTCCGAAGACACAAGCCTCCCATTGCCCAACAAGAACCTGGAGAGTTCTTTTTTTTTTTCCCGGTATGATAAATGTATTAAACTAAAAGCTAGGCCCACTAACCTATAAATTATCTTTGTTTATAGTTGACTAGGAGATAGACATCCTCTCGGGGCCATGTTTCTTGGGCGTGCTGCACTACTGCTACTGAAATTTTGCATATGCACCATAACAAATAATTGACACCAATACTTTATGCCTCACTCTTTTATGTTGGCATGGTGCAAAGCGACCCCAACGTGTATCATAGGTGCCGAACAGAGCCTTATTATACCTCTGTGATAGCATTCTGCTTAGTCCGCCCCTGCATAGGAGTAGTGAGGTTGTATTGGACAAACTTTGCCGCCAACCATATTGTGATGGCGCAGAAACAGTCGAGTGACCGCATATGATTCTATCCTTCCATCCTTCCTTCGCCCCTCGATAATAAACAATATTCACAAAATATCCCAAAAATTCACCCCCAAACCACCTCCCTAACCGTAACAGGCATGCCCCCCCGGGGCTTCGCCGTGATGCTCCCCTTAACAACCAATTCCCTCTTCCCATCCTGCTCAAACTCGAACTTGCCAATCGCGGCCGCAAGCAGACACTTAAACTCCACCTTGGCAAACACATTCCCAATGCACCCCCTAGGCCCAGCCAGGAACGTGAGGAACCCATAATTGCTCTCAACGGTGGCCGTCCCATCCTCCCCGCAAGCCCACCGCTCGGGCCTGAACTCCTCCGCGTCGGCGCCCCACAGCGCCGCGCTTCTGTTCATCGCGAACGGGGAGATCACGATGGACGTACCCTTCGGCACGAACACCCCATTCAGACTCGTATCCTCGGCTGCTACGCGCAGCGTCACGCCGACAGGGGGGTACAAGCGGAGCACCTCGGACGTAATGTGGGAGAGGTACTTCAGGCTTGAGAGCTGGTCGTATGTGATGGTCGCCGGCGCGCCGGAGGGGAACGCGGCGTGGATCTCAGCGCGGAGGCGGGATTGGATGTGCCTGTTCTCCGGCAGGGATAAGGTGTGTATGGCCCAGATCATTGACGTAGCGGTCGTTTCGTGCCCGGCGGCTAGGAAGGTCATCATCTGGTCACGCATGCTGGACTCCCCGTCCGAGCCCGTGTAGGCGTTCGATTTTAGCATTACGGAGAGGATGTCTTTGGATTCGGCATCTTCCTGGGAGGTGGCCAGGGCGGATTTTTTGGCCGCGATGATCTGTGCGGTTACACGTCTTATTGTGGACGCTGCGTGCGCGACGTCGCGGGTTCGCTTCAGCGGGAGGGACTGCACGAGGAAAGCAGGAAATATCAAGGATAGGATCGCCACAATTCGGGATGGACTGCCCATGTTGAAGATTGTATTGTATGCGTCAGCCAACTCGGAGCCGGACTTTTCTTCCGGGCTACCGCTCACGGAAGCGCTCTCCAGCGCGCGGAATTCATAACCAAAGCCGGAAGAGCCGATTATATCCAGCGTCACCAATGAGCACCATTTCCCCATCTCCACCACCACCCCCTGCTCCCCCCCGCCAGCGCTCTGGGAAGCGCGCACCACCTCGGCCACTTTCTCCGTCATTTCCACCCCCTTGGACCAAAACCCGGGCACCAGCCCCTTGATATGCGCGTGCGAGAAGGCCGGCAACAGCAGCTTTCTCTGTACCTTGTGCTCCTCACCCTCCGCGAAAAGCAGTCCCCTCTTCCCGAGAATGCGGCCAATGTCGTTCGTCAGCAGCGTCGGCTTGATGAAGGTATAGCTCTTGGTGTGCAGCACTTCCTTCAGCACCTCCGGCGTTGTGGGGAACACGCGCTCAGTGTTGAAAATGCCCAGGTACCGTAGCAGTCCGCTATTCGGGATGGTGCGCAACCAGATGGCGTGCGGCCCCCCCGATTGCATTTTTTGGATTATGGCAAAGTTTCCCATCAGGAAGCTGGGGCTGGAAGGCCCCGGTAGGTGTCGGGTTGGCGAGAGGAGCTTGGGCCAGAGGATGACGCGGTATAGGAGCTTGCAGGTTAAGACTAGGGAGGTTAGCAGTATGAAAGTGGTGATCGCGCCGAACTGGGTGTGACGGGAGAGGAGTATGGTGGACGCGGCGCAACCCGCCAGGATATTGGTTGTGGACATGGTCAGATTGTGAGTGGGAGGGAAACAGGAGGGGCACCCGCGGTCAACGGTGGTAATGGTAATAGACGGATATTTCTCTCTCTCTCTCTCTCTCTCTCTCTCTCTCTTTTGCGGACGGGGAGGTAAGTGTGAAGAAATGCTTAAACAAATGTGTGGTGTGATCTTAGGGGAATATCGGGCGATTAAGTACTCGAAGGTATCATACTGCTTCCACACTTCCTAGTGCTCTCTCTAACCGCAAGCTGCCCCGCCCATTTCATCCCTTGGTCCTGCGACACTGAAGGCTTGACAGGGGTGGGAGGTTAGGTGCCAAGACCTTTTTGCAGGCAACCCTTGTGGCTCAGATGTGTTTCGTGCGTTTAACTCGGCTCAGCGCTTCCCCCACTCCCGGAATATTTGGAGTTTCGGGAGAATCCCTGCTGCCGGCAGCCTATGATAATATTTTCCCTACGGCAGCCATTTGTCCAACTCGACTTACTTCAACTACGGTACTGTACTGTACACCCCCTCCTCTACTACTACTAGTATTACTCATCAAGTAAACTGTAGATATAAAAGTACAATACCGGTACTGTACTCGTACAATATGGTACTTGTAGAAATTTGGGATATTTAAACCGTCCCAAAGGCCAAACCTTTTCCCTAGTCGAACTATCTTCTTTTTTTGAGAGAAAAGACAAAAAGGGACAACATCAACCCCGCCGGGGCAATTATCGTCCCGCTTGTCCCAAAAATGCCCGTCCTCTCTATTCCTTGGGCCAATTTATTCCGCGGACGAAAATGAAAACCACTCGAGTACAGCATGCCGAGACCAACGTCTCGGCCGACAGGCAGGCAAACCAGTTAATTTATTATACTAGTCACGGACGTCTGTGAAAAAGGACGGCCATTCCATCATAGACAAGCAGTAGAGTGCAGCACCGGTACTACTCGAATATCATAGTGCATCCGAAAATTGGGCAGAGCCTCTCAGAATTCTGGTAGTATTAATAGAGGCAACAGAAGTCATGTTCACAAACGTTTGAAAATCATCAGCGCAGGACACATAGGCTAGCTGCTCGAAGATGACACAACACACCACACTACGGCTACGGTGCACTCAACCAAGCCCTTTTATTCATATTTCCGCGCCTCGCCCGTACGATTCTGTCATGAGGCAGAAAAACGAGGTGGTCGAGTCAAGAAAGTTCACCACCGTACTCTTACTACACTCACGACGTAACTATTGCTGTTGAGACCTGGTTACACTACAGGCTGCACCCCGTTAACCGATTGGGGGAAGGCGTGCTACCAGTCATGAATCACTCCGCCTGCTCGTACTCGTATTCGAGTATTGATGGAAACGTGGTCGAGACGTACCGGTACTATCATACCGGTACCTACGAGTAGAAGGCTAATAACGCCTCCCATTCTTCTAAATGCCCCGCACATCCGCAGGGTCAAAAACGTTGATCACCCTGGTCGCCATCATGGGACCTCAGCGGCTCAGACTTGGAGCCAAAATTCCGTGAAAACTCGGCGAACGGGCGAAGGAATGAGGAAGCCCTAGCACCATTTTTGAGGTCGAACCTAATAAAAAATCCTTGCTTATGGGTTCGAAGACACGTCTCAGATTTTACCCGGATTCCCAGTAGAAGAGGGAGGGCTTGAACCTCGGGCTGCCGGTTATTGGAGAGCTGGGAGAGCGTGACAGCCATGACGGTGGTTATCATCACGTTGGGGATATGGTGATGGATGGGTACTGTACTGTACTGTACTGTACATAGTACTCGTAATGGGATGACGTTTGTGAACCCAACTCCTGTTCGCCTAGTATCTAGCGGGGCGTGAGATAGCGGTATGTATGATACCGGTAACGAGGGGCCCGGCGGGGGTGTTATTTATCAGAGTTATAGTGTGACTACCGTACTTGTACTATCGCTGGGGTACTGTATATACAGTACCTACGGCAGAATTGAAGCCGGAAACCTCAGCTGTCGATCCTCTCGGCCACGCAAGCAGTACCGGTAAGCTGGGCGCCGTAAAGGCTCGAATACCAGGATATTGCCAGTACTCGAGTAGTTCCCTCTCCTAGAAAAGCGCTATGCATAAACCTTTTGCTTTGACTCAACTCAACTGAGGGGTTGAGTGTAATGGCATAAGCTATGGTGCGAGAAGGTGAAAAGGGCGAGCTCGTAACCCCTGTTCGCACCATATCTCTCGGATAATCTGACAAGGTTGTCATGCTTGGTGGTGCACTTGGCAAGTGAGTGATAATTCATGCAGGTGTGAACAAGGAACTTAGACAATAAAACCCAGACTTCCGAGAAGTCATATCTCAACAACAAGATGGTAAAATAAGGAAAACAAAAAAGGAGAACCTATTCAACATGTTGACCAACCCTTCTATGGCTTTTATATTTCTTCTCTGAGCCATATCCTAAGCCATCACGATAGGCCTACTCAATCTTTTGAGTCTGCATCCCAAATTTCCAAATAAAAAAAACGAAATTGCATACTCTAAACCTTTAGGCACCCACTACCTAAGGTCACCTATTCCATACTTGCAGTTTTTCCTTGTATGTCACTTAGCCACCCCCCAGTAATACTCAATCCAGTTCAATTTACAATGAATGGTTGAATATAGAATAGCTAAATGGTCCTTTCTCATAACTACCTTTTCCACCAGGCCTTTCTGTGAACAGAAGTCCTCCTGTAGAGACATTACATTACAAGAACAGCATCCTCCAGGCTTGGATGAATCACAGCCTTTAGGATACTGTAGACACTTGTATCTTAGTCCACCTAAAGGCAATAAATCTCTCTCCTGTAAAAAGAATTTTAATTCTTTTATCTTAACCCTCAAATTCTCAGCAATACTATTTTCCTGAGAAAAATTCATAGTTTGAGTAATAGTAGCTCTATCCCTGTCCCTATACCATCAATCTCACAACAGCAGAGCTTCCCCTCCTGGCTCTTAATTCATGATATTTGCCTTAGGAGCATCTGGGGTAATAACCTTATGGCTTTTGGCATTATTGAAGCGGAAAACATCCTGACTGCCAGGAAAAGCTAGTTCAAATAGGAGAATAGCTGTATTATTAACTTGTAATAATAAGTTCTCAATATTCTACCAGGTATTACCCAAATTCAAGAGACTCAAGAGCAGTTTGTAGTAAATAGTATTCTGCAAGTTGAATATCAGAAATTGATTCTGGAGCAGCCAAAGGGGAGATTGGTGTAAGAAACTGAGAGTACATAATGCCCTTTCCATGTCCTTTAGCCCATAAAGGCATGCTATCTTTGGGAGTCCAGACATGTGTAGGACTATCATTGGTAAAGAAAATACAATCATCATTTCTTACTAGAACACGGCCTTTCTCCTGTAGTAATCACAATTTCTTCTTGTGATTTGAGTAGAAAACCATCCAGATTCCACTCCAGAAATTGTGGTTCTAGCCTTTTCAAAAGGGGCAAAAAGGTATTTTGACAGTATTTCAGCACATCAGACTGCTGATAACCATTTTTAAAGAGCTCTTTTTAACTTCCTTCTACTCATTACCTAGTTTATGAAGCTAGTTAATAGTAGAGCTTGAGGAGAGGCTCCATTTTCTTGCATTATTGTCTAATTCATGAAAAGCCAAAATGGTTTCCTCTACCAGTACTTTCGCCACATAGTCGTTGCTGGCATTGTACGTGGAATTGTCGAGTATAACCTTAGTCCAATGTGAGGTTACTGCATTTGTCAGTATTTAGAGTACATGGATCTGATATCTATGAAACACTCTAAGTAGGGTAACCTCTGTCAGACTTAGAATCTCTAGCCTCCAATAGGCTGCTCCAGTCCTCTAATATAACATGTTCACAAGTTGCTAATCACGTGTCAGAGTAAAGTACATTAGTCTGCAGATGGCCTACACTAGCAGAGAGGAGGTGAGGACTGAGTACAAAAGGAGGCTATAGAGGCGTACTGGGAAAAATAAAAAGTAACCTTTCAATCAATTATATTGAAATTCTATCTGTTGAAGTCTGCCCCCTGTATCATGGAATCAGGCGGAGTTTAAATACACAAATCTGATCATGTCTTGGATGAACGAAACTACTCAAAGGTATCAAGCAATACACTTTAGTATAACTACTTAAATAGCAAAACGATACTTAAAACGAATCATAAAATGAAACTAGGTATCAAACAATACCTAAAATAAAGCAAGTATCTAAGCGATACTTAAAACAAAACATAAAACAAAACCAAGTATCAAATAATACATAAAACAAAGCAAACTACCTAATTGAGTACCCCTACCGGTTACACCTAACAGGGCCCATACATCATTATAGATATCTATCTTAGTTGTATCCTGTGACTTGTAATGTTCCAAAATTAAAAGTGGTAGATTAACACCATATGTATTGCTGCCATCTATCTGTCTGAATCCTGTTCATAGAATATATGAGAGAGGACACTTGGCTAGGTCTAGGAGGTAGAACAGAGTAAATCTGTCAACTACTCAGAGAGTTCCAAGACTTGAAAAATTGGACATCTTTGGCAGAACAGTAAGTAACAGGATATTTCTGCACAAAGATATGATATTGAATATTAAAGGATCTTTGTATTAGGCAGAGACAACCTGATAGACTTCAGAGTTGACTAGGCTAACCAAGATTTATTTCTGTAGATGGAGATTGTCTTGAAAGGCACAGATTACACATGTTTGATTTATGACTCCAAAGATCAAAGTAAAGTAGGTAAAGTAGAATAGAATTGTATGAATAATATTATAGTGTTAAACTCTCATCTCCATTGCTTAATGATGTCTAAAAGGTTGGGAGGTACTTCGATATTTATATTCCGCAACTGAGTGTTCGTGGACTACATCTATATATTATACAACTATGTACCTCTCTGATTATAACTCACAGTTGAAGTTGAATGAGATGTGGGATCAACTATTGATGAATTGACTTCATCCTTTCAAAGCCAGATAATAGTAGGATACTGCTATCATCCGGTCTACTTTAAAGCTATAAACAGCACCAAGCATTATGATCTTGCCTCATATAACATATCTAATGGAATGCTTTATACAAGTACTTACTACGGTGAACATTGCCTATATATTCAGAAAGGCCATATATTCAGTGGAATGAGTATTAGAAAATACATCTTTACCAAAATCCACAACAAAGGACACCACAGTGCCGACCCCAATCTCTACTATGCCTCAGAATATGTTTAGTGGGCTGAAATAGGAAAGGATTTCTATGATTTTGTTAAACAATGTGAACTCTGCCAGGTAAATATGGAAAGAACACAACTGCTGGAAGGAAGAGCCTAAACCTTTCAATTGTCTTGTGAAGTTGTTGAATTCTTTGCTATTTCTTTTGCAGGACTATTTAATAAGTCCGCTGGTTATAACACCATTTTAGTAGTAGTGGATCGTTTTTCTGGATACACATGGCTCATACCAATGAAGGTTACTGACTCCCTCAAAGATACCTGGAATAACCTCCAGTGATAGCTATTTGCCACCCATTAATATCAATTGTCTATTGTCAGTAATGCTAATCCCCATTTCACAGTCAGATTCTGGAAACAAATCTTGGCTTTTCTTAGAATCGACCAAATTATTGCCACTCCTGGACATCAAAAGACTAATAGCCAAGTGAAAATGAAGATTGGTGAAGTCAAGAGCAGAATTCGTAATATAATCAATTAATAACAAACCAACCAGGAACCCGCCCTTACCAAACATGCTACCTACATCAATGCTAGATACTCAGATACATTAGGAATATCCCCATACAAGGCAATCTTCAGCCACCAAGACCCTTTTCTTCCTTCAACCCTACTCAAGAACTCCTCAATCCCCAGCTCAAATGACCACTTAAACTGTCATCAAGCTCTCAGGAATGATTATTTCCAATCTGTTAAAGCTATACAATTCTGGAGTACAACTGCTGCCCAGAAGTGACAATTCACACATGTTTCTATTCTCCCAAGTGATATGCTTATGGACTCTGGGAACATATTTATTACCAATGTTGGATGCAGCAAGAAACAACAACTCCAATTGTGATGATCTTTCAAGGTCATATCCTTCAATGAACATACAAAAACTACACTGTCTAAATCGGTAGATGCATGTATTACCACAATATTGCAGTATTCCACACCTCCGCTGTCAAATACTTCCACCCTAATACTAACTCCAAGTTCCCTGGAAGTATCCACTCTCAACCTTCACCTATCACGATCAATAAGAAGGAAGAATGAAAATTTGAAGAAATCTGTGACCACAACCTTCGGTATGGAAATGATCAGTTTCTGATTAAATAGAAAGGATACTCAATGAGCGAAAATAGCTGGAAACTACTCAAAGGACAGGAGCATACTATGGACATGGTAAATAAATAGTGGGAAGCCAACATGCTAAATGATACCCTACTGCCAACAGTTAACTACATTATAAAAATCTGGACATGGATGTTGCCAGAAGCCCAGTGATAGCAAGTAGAACTAGAGGCCAGAGATGAGTTTTGGGTACCATACTTCAAGTCGGAATTTGAAAGCAGCGATAAGGAGAATCAAGGTATGGAACAAGTTCTTGACAAGCTCATCTAGTTACCATTTAGGATCTAGATACCATAATGATGTTAAACTATGTGGAACTCAATGTGAAACTTCAACAACAACTTGTTAGACTGTTGGTAAACTGGGATATTATCCAACCTGGAGACTACTTCGCTATTCTCTGAGAAGACTATTATCCTAATTGCAACAATGCTTGGGTAGACATAGACCAAGAAGCTGGTATTTATGACTACCATAACCTGTATTTCATTGAGTCTCGAGATTCTCTTAGGATTTCTTCATATCCCTAATATGACACTTATAATAAAGAACTTTTAGCGGAAACTGAAGCCTTTAGCTTCTTTGACCCCGCTTTTCATGATTATTAGGTTTTGTTTGTTTTAAAAAGTTGTTTTATTTTGGGGAATGTAATCAGTATGGGTACTCAGTTATTGGT
>NW_003298761.1:0-64583 GCF_000151645.1 Tuber melanosporum
CACTCCCGACCATCGAACGCCAGTTGCTGTCTGCACTGGAAGACGATTGGAAAGCCCTGGAAAGGGCCATCGGGAGCAAGGTCGAAGGACCCCTGGAAATAAACATCCGCGGGGTTCCCGACATCTTCAAAGACGAGCTCCAGCTCGCCAAAGACCTTTGCCCGGTTTGGGCCGCCAAGGTCTGGGACTTTATGAGAATAAAGACCCAACGGCACTCCAGGGAACTGGATGCCAAAAAGGAAAAGGTTGCGGATGCAACCACAACCCCGATGGAAGTTGATTCTGGGCCTTCCACCCAGACCATCAGGGAAGTCATCCGCGAGGAACTTCGGCACCAGAAACGGGCCGACAAACCTCGAAACACCGGCAATCAGGTAAGTTCATCCTCCTCGGATAAACTTCACGCCACTAATTCTTCACTAGGGAAAAGGAAAAGCCCCGAAGAAACGATTGTCGGGCTCCGGCCAGCAGGCCCGTACCAAACCAAAAGGTATCGGCGCCAAAGGGATTCAGAAGCGGAAACGCATCGTGAGCAATCCCAAAGCTGGTCCTGCTCCGAAGAAGGGCAAGAAGAATTAGAAAATAAGATTCGTTCTTCAAATTGGTCAGTAGAAAACCCTTCTTCCATTCCGCGAGAAATCCTCGATATCCCCCATGAAAAAGCCTTAGAAATAATTCGATCACGCATCCCGTTTACCACGGTTGTCAATGCTGATTTTCGAGTAAAACTAGGACCTGGGGTATCGTCAATCCCTTCAGAAATTGATAACTTTCTTTCTTTGGGTCATAGGTTTCTTGCGCCTCCTGTTTTCGGTTTTGATTTTCCTGTAACTGCTTTCGATTCTTTAGCTAGAAGAATTAAATGGAAAGTTTTCTTTGCACAAAACCGTAAAGTATCTAATGCCATAAAAGAGGATCCGAGATGGCGAATTCGTAAAGAAGAGAACAACTCGATCCCACCATTCACACCGACATGGGTTGAAGACATGCTGCAAAGAGGAAAGAGTGAGTTGGTTCGCCAACTTACGTCTATACCCACTGCAGTACGATCCTCGCGTAGACATCCTTGCTACAAAAGAGAATTGATTGCGCTTCAAACTTGGAGAAAAAACAATAACCTGCTGGTACTCCAAGCTGACAAAAACCTCGGTACCACTATCGTGAGACAAGAATGGTACTTGGAAAAATTAGATCGTCTGGTACATAGCAATAAGGATTTTGACATGATCGGGGATAGCAGATATGCTGTCTGGTCACGACTCAAACCAGTCCTTACCCAGATTAAAGAGTATAAGAACCCCGAGATGCCTAAGGAAATCTTGGACTACATTATGCATCCGATAGAAAAGTTTGACTTTAAGGTCGAAGAACTACCACGTTTTCACGGGCTCCCAAAGATTCACAAAGAACCCTGGGCCCTTCGACCAATTGTGCCTTGTCACTCCTATCCACTTGCTAATGCGAGTAAAGTCTTATCTCAATGCCTCAAACCGTACATCAAGGAAAGTAGGTGGATCCTTCAATCCACGCAAGATCTTGCCAAAATCCTTAAAGATTACCGAACAGACTCCACTGAAAAGTACTGGCTCTGCACCGGCGACGTTGTCGCCATGTACCCAAACATCCCTCGGGACCGTGCTCACCAGATCATTGGTGAAACAGTGGACGTTGGTTACGACGATAATTATAAAAACATGTATATGGACCTCGCAAGATGGTCAGATAATTATCTTCTGTTCGAATACCAAGACCAAGTTTTCTACCAAAAAGAGGGCCTTGCTATGGGTATCCCTTCGGCACCTGATGTTGCCAACCTATACATGGCCCACTTTGAAAACTCTTTCGCGGACCGCTTTCCGCTATACAAAAGATACATCGATGATGTATTCGTCTTGGTTTGCGCGCCTACTAAAAAGGCAGCATACAAACAATTGGAATGTGTCAAAGCAGACGGCCTCCAATTGACATGGTCGGTACAGGAAAAAACTTGCAATTTCCTCGATCTTTCTATCAGCCTCGAACAAGGATATATTTCGTTCAGGCCGTACCGAAAACCATGCAACTCCTATGAACGTCTCCCGTTTATTTCATTTCACCCACTACACGTTAAACGTGCTGCTTTCGTGGGAGAAATATGTAGGATGGCTCGCCTTTGCTGGAACAGCAATGTCTATCATGAAGAGGTATATCACGTGAGAGATATATACCTTCAGCGAGGTTATCCTAGACGTCTTTTACAAACTTGGATTTCACAAGAATCCAGCAAAAGATGGGCTCAAAGGTACGATGACACACCCGAGGCCCTTGGAGGAAATCCCATCTTCCTGAAATCTGTTTATAATGACGTATGGGAACACATAGAACTTCGTAAGGTATGGACAGCCATGGAAAATGGCCTCGACAGGACTGATACTCCCCTCGAGGACGTCTCCCATATCATGTTATCACTCCGAAAATTTAGGAATCTCGGAGAAATCAACAATAAGTATAACGCTGACATAATTCGCGGTTATAGGATCTCGGAAGAGACCGATAAAAAGGACAAGCCGGCCCCGAAGGTCCCTGTCCCCGCGCCTACGAAGACAACGGCTTTGAAACCCGTTGAACAAAGTGGAATGGTAAGGAGAAATCCCTTCGCCCAATCTGCAAGTAGACTTGATCGATACGATGTTGACGGATGGCATCCCCAGGGATCCCGCCGCCATTAAGGTGGTTAACTACGTCCATAAGACGGTTCAGCCCGCCTAATTATAAGCCCGTTTTTCCTCATTGGAGGCGAATCATTAGGTTGGTTCGGACGGCAGCTTTAGGTATGATGGAGACGACACCAATCGTTACATCATCATGTATCAGTCACTACTACCCATCTCTGGTAAGAGAACAGCTCGGCCACGGAGTGAAATCCTGACCCCAGCCTAACCCTAACCCGAACCCTAACCCTGACCCGAACACTAACCCGAACCCCTAACCCTAACCGGCTAGTGTGGCTAGGCGGTGTGGCGCTGTGGCGTTGTGGCGCAGTCACGTGAGTGGCTGGGCTGTGGCGTTATGGCGGCGTGGCGGTGGCGTGTGGCGGTGGCTCATGGGCACGTGATGGCGTCACGTGGTGGCTGGTACATGGGGCTGAAATCTCTTGGCGCGCCACTTCCGTAATAGGAAGGTCGTACCCACTTTCCGAATTAGGAAATTTTCCGTAATAGGAAATATTTCCGCTTCAGGTAAGTGTCCCGATTTGGAAGTTGTCTAGACTAATCCGGTACACACCTCGGCTATGCACGGATGAGCTCGTGCATATGCGCATGCAGGCATGCATGCACGTTGCCCTAGTAGGGATAATCTTAGTACGCACATATGCGGAACGATGACTACCTATTTTGGCAAGCCTTCTGGTTCCGGCTTACTTGCAGGATGCATGCATGACGGCATGCATATCGATAACGATATGCGACACCTCGCATGGAATACGAGGTCGCCGACGCATAAAAATTCCCTCACACCCACTTACGTGCGGCGAGGAAAGATTTTTTCGCATCACACCTACCAGCGATTTAACGACTTCACTGCGTTTCTCGCGACGAGCGCTCAGGGTCAAACCCACGCCCTCGCCTTCCACACCTGATGGACTTTCATCCACCATCACCTACGGGGAAAGGTATAAGTATCACCCTTCTCCCCCCGTCCTGACGAGTTGATCATAGGTCAACGAAACAAACGATCAATCTACTTTGATTATTGTCGACACTTTGTTTCTCACGATTACAACAACTCTCACGTCCTCTTCCCATCAGCACAGCTGTCCGCCCGGCTAGAGAATCGCCTCGCTCGCTTCGCTCGCTCGGCTCACCCTAACCCTAACCCGAACCCGAACCCCTAACCGGCTAGGTAGCTAGGCTGTGTGGCGCTGTGGCGTTGTGGCGCAGTCACGTGAGTGGCTGAGCTGTGGCGTTGTGGCGGCATGGCGGTGGCGTGTGGCGGTGGCTTATGGGCACGTGATGGCGTCACGTGGTGGCTGGTACATGGGGCTGAAATCTCTTGGCGCGCCACTTCCGTAATAGGAAGGTCGTACCCACTTGCCGAATTAGGAAGTTTTCCATAATAGGAAATATTTCCGTTTCAGGTAAGTGTCCCGTTTTGGAAGTTGTCTAGACTAATCCGGTACACACCTCGGCTATGCACGGATGAGCTCGTGCATATGCACATGCAGGCATGCATGTGCGTTGCCCCAGTAGGGATGATCCTAGTACGCGCATATGCGGAACGATGAATACCTATTCTGGCAAGCCTTCCGGTTCCGGCTTACTTGCAGGATGCATGCATGACGGCACGCACACCGATAAATCGGTGTGTCACACCTCGCTTGGAAATACGAGGTCGCCGACGCACAACTATTTGCCTCACACCCTCCCACGAGCGGCGAGCGCAAATTTTCGCATCACACCACTAGCGATTTTACGACTTAAATGCGTTTCTCGCGACGGGCGCTCAGGGTCAAACCCACGCCCCCGTCTTCCACACCCGATGGACTTTCATCCGCCATCATCTACGGGGAAAGGTATAAGTATCACCCTTCTCCCCCCGTCCTGACGAGTTGATCATAGGTCAACGAAACAAACGATCAATCTCTTTTGATTATTGTCGACACTTTGTTTCCCACGATACCACAACTCTCACGTCCCCTTCCCATCAGCTCAGCTGTCCGCCCGGCTAGAGAATCGCCTCGCTCGCTTCGCTCGCTCGGCTCACCCGTCCTGACCAGTGGATCATAGGTCAACGAAACAAACAATCAATCTCTTTTGATTATTGTCGACACTTTGTTTCTCACGATACCACAACTCTCACGTCCCCTTCCCATCAGCACCGCTGTCCGCCCAGCGAGTGAATCGCCTCGCTCGCTTCGCTCGCTCGGCTCACCCTGAAAAAAATTTAAAATTCTTCTCAGGAAAGAAATTTAAAACTATTCTCAGGAAAAAGGTTTCTTACCTGTATCCTGATCACCGCTTGCATTGTTGACTTCCTGCAATCTCAGCTCTGGTAATTCGCAATATTCTATAGTAATCAGTACTGTAATTCCTTGAACTATGATTGCTATTCACATACCACTTATATGTGACAATCGAATCACTATAAAAATATATCTCTTAGTCTATTGATCTTTGAAAATATACTGAATCAACTTACCATTTTTCCCTTTCTTGCCACAAATATCTAGCTCTTGCTCCTCTGAAGAACTATAATCCTGAACCTGTTTCAATCCTTCTGTAATAAATGTTTCTTCTTAGTAGACAACCAATAAGTTTATCCTATCTAGAAGTACCTTGAACTGTTCTTGGAACATCTATTCCTGTTAGAAAACTACTGCAGCCAAATCACTAGAATATTAACACTTACTTAATTTCCTTCCTATGTTATTCTCCACTGCTACTCTTTCAATCTCTATATCATGTAGTATCTGCTCCAATCCTGAAAGCTTAGGCCAGTCAGAAGACCTTTTCTCAACCTGAATGTCTTCCTGTTTATCTGAGGTTTCCATAATACATAATTAGTCCAATACCCTTTCATATTTCTAGTTAAACTTAATTCATACCTTGTTTAAAACTGAATGAACTTTCTTCAGTTTCCTCTCTTTTCTGGTGGTCTTCTTGTATGGACTGAAAAGCTTCCTCTTCAGTTATTTCCATATTATGCAACATATGCTCAAATCCAATCAGCTGTGGCCACCTTCTTGATTTCTGCTGCAACCATTCTGCTAACTCATTCTTCTCCAAATTGTCCAAGCTATCTTCTTTAGTCATATCTACTGTATCTTCTGTTAAGGCAACCTGAGATGTTGTCAGCTAATGTTGTATTGCAATTAAGAATAGAATTCTACTTACAGAAGGATGCCTGACTTTGGTAAAGGTTGGTGATAGATTCTTCTGTAGGTTGTTAGTACTCTCTGGTACTACTAACTGTAAGTAATTTGACAGTCAGCTTACAGGATAATAGGACCCAATCAAGAGGATAATATCACACTTACCTGATAATCAGCTGCTTGGTGGAGCAACTCATCATGTATAGTATTGAGATTATCAGATTTGGTCAGGGGTTGGGGTTTTGATTTTGTTTGCAAATATCTTCTTTTATCAGAAGCTTGTTTGACAGATTTTTTTTCCTCCACTGACTTTGTTGGTCTTCCTCTCTGATGGTGAGACATGACTGTATTTCAAAAAAGAAAGTAGTAGTAGATATTTTGTGCGAAAAATGAAAACAACAGGAGATAAAATAGACAGGAGGAGTAGTGTTGTGTTTAGGTAGAGGAGGAATATCTTAGAAGGAATGGGAAAGGCAGAGTTACTTAGATAACAGAAATTTTTCTAGCTTGTGAAAAAATATAAAATTCTTCTAGTGTGAGAAAAAATTTTAAATGTTTCAAGGATGTGAAAAAATTTTAAATTTTTCTAGTATGAGAAAAAATTTAAAATTCTTCTAGCGTGAGAAAATTTTAAATTTTTCTCGTATGAGAAAAAGTTTTTAAATTTTTCTAGTCTGTGAAAAAGTTTTAAATTTTTCTAGTCTGTGAAAAAGTTTTAAATTTTTCTAGTATGAGAAAAAAAAATTAAAATTTTTCTAGTATGTGAAAAAATTTAAAATGTTTCCTCACGCTCAGATATTCATATCTGAGAATATTTCTCCATACATTTTTAAACTTTTCACCATAAAAAGTATAAGAAATACACAACAACCAATGCCACAGTGTGAATGCTGTGACTCAACTTTGAATCCACAACAACTTTTTCATTTTTTATTCAATTAAGACAGCTTTTTTTTTATTAATCTTGTAACTTTATAAAGATCTTGGAAATGTAAAAAACATTTAAAATAGTGTTGGGTAAATTTTCTGTATATGTTTTTGTTGTGGTTTTTCCTCTGAGTTTCGTGTTACAATAGAGAATTTCTGACCCTGAGTTTGGCTATAGAGTCATATATGTGAAACAATAACATAGCTGTGACTCATAACCATGTGTCACCTGAAAACCTTTTCCTCGCCAAGCCGCATTCGTGACATTGCTGGACGGGGGCAGGGGCACCACATGGAGCGATATGCTAGACAGCTTAGCATTAAGGTAGGAGTTGGGTACTCATGAACGCAGAGTTGTTATAGGAAGCTTTGACAGTATATGAAATCTACTTAAGTATAGGGAAGTTCTCATCTGCTCTGGCAATTAACTATCTCTCGAAATCAGGACTTAACTGAGTAAAGCTGTTGCTTAACAATATTAAGTTTTACCGTTTTGTTTCTTCAAACTCTGCTGCTGAGACTTTGAAATTTTATTATATTTGTTCCCAGAAGAATTCATCTCAGCGCAGTTGCAACCTCAGGGTCCATCTTCCTAGAGGGAGCCCCCGTTATGTCTACCGTAGCCACCCGTAATAATTGAATCTTTCCCTAAAACCTCCAAAATTCCCTTTCTGGTCATGACGGCCAAGCGTAGAGAGAACGCTAATTCTTACGGCTTGGACCTCAGATGCTCAATTCCACCAACCTATCAACAATCAACCTCCCTAGCCAAAATTATTGCAACAGAGGAATCCGGCAATGCAGAGTTAAGGATCGCCGAATCCATGGGAATCTCCTACGGTAGCAACCAGGAAGCTTAAAAAAACAGACGTCTTGCAGATTCGTGGGAGAATTTACCATCCTCTGATCTTTCCGTACTCTGTCATGGGCTAGGGTTAGATAAACTACTACGGTTCCTAGCAGCCACCAAGAGAACCCTTCATCACTGCGCACGATATCATAACTCGATTAGCGAATTTGAGCGTATAATACGTAAGCTATCTTGTCTCTTAAGAGAGTTTATACCCCTGGCCTGCAAAAAGTTGCCCTTGAAACAAGCCGGAATTCGGCAAATAGCTGTATGATACCTGCTCCGACATCCCACCCTTACTGTGATCTCCCAGGCTGCACCTGAACTTCTCCTAGCAGAAAACACCGCACCGCCAGAGTACTTGGGTGGAGAAAATAACAACGGCAAAAAAGGGTAAACACAATATTGAAGAAAATTGCGAGGAAATTCAAATCGAGGAAGTGGAGAAGAAGCGGGACAAAGCTCCCGGTAGGATTGAGACCAGATTGCATGAGCAAGATCGAGTATCGGCAAGCCTGGGGAAATACAGAGTTACAAAAGCAGCAGGAAATATATGTCACAACATCACAGAGTAATGTCCATGTCGCGACACCCCCCGCAGACCTCTAAACTCTCGGGGTTCGTCCGGGGACCCCTATGGCCTTACCAGGCTGACTCCCCAACAAGCCAGTATGGCGCCGATCGCCCTGTACATCCACCGCCTCATGCCCTAACTACGGCTTCGCAAGCGTGACGAGGCAAAATAATAGCTCCTCTCCCCCCGCTAACATCAATGTATCCCGCCCTGGAAGCCCCAGATGGGTGCCCATATCAGATAGGAGTGAAATATCTCTCTTGATATCTCGCTCTCTCCTCCCGTCCCCCCCTCTCATACCCATATCCAACCAGCCGCGTATCTGCTGTACCTTTGACTCCTCCATATTCGCTCCCGGTTTGTGCCAATTCTTTTGTATCATAATTATAAAAATGGTGTCGAGAACATTTGAGAGATGTCTGGATGCTTGCAACTCTATAATATTATGAGAGCTCCCAACAAAATATTCGTTCATACAAAACCAGTTTGGTGTAATTATACCCGCAATAATTTTGGACCATTGCAACTTAGGAGCGCTTGAAGGCTACCGAATGGCATTTCACCGAAAGTACCTGCTATTAGTAAGAACTATCCCCAATAACCACCCACAAAACACGTTCATCAATTATGTTAATTGGGATACTTTTGGTGCAAAGTGGGAGGGTGCAAGGATCCCCCACCTCCTAGTGGCACTGTACTAGTACTGTGCGCTCACTCGGATAAAACGCTATCTATAATTAACTAAGCAAAATATATCGCCGGCCATAAACAGCTAAGCAGTTTCCACCGGATAATGCAATAATATTATGATACAAGAAGCCCAGCCTGCACCTTTACCCAATCGAGAATAATAACAAAAATCAAACCCATCCACCCCGCGCCAGACTGGGAGAAATGTAGAAAGTACAAAGGAAATGCAAACCACGTCGGTGGTGTATGCGACAATAGTACCAAACCGATAATATACATGAGACAACCTGATGAGATATCTCCCAACAAGATTATAGACAAATTAATCAAAACATCCTCCCCATCACCGGCAAAGACGTCCGTGCTCCAGACTCTTCCATATTTCGTAGCGCGCGTTTGAGCGTTGCCGAGCGAGCGCTGTATATCGACTCTGTATACGCCGCTGAGCAGGGAGTAGAAGCTCGCGGGTGTTGGTGTTGAGAACTGGCGTATGTATCCCCACTACGGGTAGACCTGTACGAAGGAACCGACGGCGGAGCGGGTGCTGGGGCCATCAAGTATTCGCCCGACGATGATGCCTCATCAATTGTAGATAGGTCCTCGACCGAGGCATGGACCGACGGGGGACCAGCCCATTCAAAAACTCTACTTTGGGGGCGTCGGAAGGAGGATAACATCCGCGGTGGTGATTGCGGAGGAGTTAGTAATCGATGGCCCCGCCCCTGTGGGAAGCGTGGGGAGGACTGGGCGGAACGGGCGGTAGTTGGTGGGGATGTTTGGTAGGTGTGGAGTTTCTCCATTATGGAAACCACTTTTTCGACGATGCTTGCTGCGTCTTGGGGAAATGTTAGTTGGTTGGGCAGAAGAGTTGGGGAGGTGTTGCCAGGCTTACCGGTTTCCCCGTTCTCAAACAGGTATGTTATCCGGCCGTTGCCTTCTCGTTCTATGTTCTCTCCCATCCTGCGCAGCATGCTGACGCTTGGGCCGGTGAACGAACTTGCTGTGATGGAACTTATGAATTGGATGGGGCTTGGGACTGTGCGAAAAACGTCAGGACAAACTAATGATTCCGTGGGGGGTACCCTACTGTATTGACGCAAGACATATTCCCCATCCACGCTCTGCAAAACCAAGTGTACACCATTGGACGGGAAGCAAGGCACTAACAATAACTTAGATCCCTTAAACACTCCGTTGATATTCTTCTTTTCAGATGTGATATCCCCCTTCAGCCGCACCGAGAAGTTCTTGCTCACAACATCCGCAATGTTCATCTCAAATATCGCATCGTCTTCAAGGTTATCCTCCAGTGCCAACGTATTATCCCCTGACAATTCCACCGATTTCTTGAATAATAACAGCGCCTTCTCCGCCTCAACCACAGCCGCACTCTTAGCCTGCGATCGCAGGAAGCTACTCCGGTTCTTCCCCTTGTCCGTAAATACCAGCCGCACTTTAGTCTGAATCGGCTCCGTTGATTGATTGTCGTCACAGATCCTCACTCGTACACTCGACAATGTTATTGATGCACACTGTTTACGGGATGAAAATACCGGACTAAAGCTCTTCCCTGTTGCATGTAAGTAATGGAAACAGGATTCGGAGCCGATGAGTCAATACCCATGTCCAGGATAGTCCTTTCCTTCTGCCTTCCGAACCGCAACGTTACTCGAGCGAACCTCAAAAAGGGGTCATCCTTAAAGGGGATTGTCTCGGGAGAGCTGGATGCCCAAATAGCGGACTTTGGTGCTGATTTATACGTGGCGAAGCCAATTCGGTCAACGTCTCCGTCTGAACGCCTCCATGATCCGTCTGTATTAACCTCTAACTTTACGGATACCCGGCGGAGGTAAGGGGTTTGCTTTCTGGGCCGCCTTAGCTTTTCTTCCCTTCTTCATATGGGTGAGGGGGCTCACGAGCAATTCGAAATGAGATATAGGCGCTCCTTTGATGCGACACCGCGGTCGAAACCTATACCAAAGGGTCTGGCACGTTCTTCCTTAGGGCCTTGAAGAAAACGCTTTGCCGCAACACCATTAAGGGCGGTAACGTATGACGCGAAGTAAACATCCTTCGCTATACATTGTTAGACCCTAGAGGGGGCTTGTTGGACCGAGATTGGGTCGATAGATACCTTCATCGGAGAATTTAATCCGAACATAGTGAGCATCAGCTCCTGTCTCGGGATTGCAGCAAACATTGTAGATCTTCCAAGAGTATTCCCTTTTAATATCCCGTACACACCTAGTGGATATTGTGCCTGAATTAAAAAGGTCAGCACTTGTCCCCCAAAATAAAAACTCTCCGCTGAGCAAACTGACTTCGGAAATTTGCACAACGTTTCTTCCCTGCCATCGTTGTAAGCAAGCGAGCAACCTTCCGCATCATTTCCCACGACTTGACCAACTCACCCCACAAGCCCTCTAAGCTTCCAATTGGCTTTACAAAAATCGCACCCGGAGTGAACAATTCTTCTGGCGCAATCTTAACTTTTGTTGTCCTTCCCCGACATTCGCCTTGCTCGCTCCTCGGCAGACTCCATGCTATGTAATCCAGATCACTGCATCCGCTCCAGTTAACCGAAGAACGAAATCTGTAAAAAGAACACCATACATTTCGTCCATTGAATCCCACCCCACTGGTAGCACCATACCCCCAACCCTATCCGTAAAAAGCGTCAAGCCGAGAATTGAAATTTTAACAAAGGTAAAAAGGGAAAGAAAGAAAAAAAGATTGAATGAATTCCAGATCCAAGTCCTCTCAGAGGAAATCCCGCCCTAATGCCGATGTTGAACGAGAAATGAAAACGAAAAAGGGAAAGTAATGAACGTGAACAGCAGTCCGGAACAGTTAAAAGCAAAAGTGAGATGGAAAAAAAACGGCAGCCAAGGGTAGATATATAAGAAAAAAAGAAAGGAGGGTCCTGACGGGAAGGAACACAGGTATCACGGACTCAGGATATCGAAGATGGTAGCTACCTGTAACTGCGCCTTGGAGAGGGAGAGGATCAAAAAAGAAAAAAGAAAAAAAAGGGTGGATCTATACAGAGGTCAGATATACCTGCTTAAGGAAGGCCAGCCCGTTAAATTCTCATCTTTCGACGATGAATGGTTCCGAGCTTATTGCCCGACAGATTGTCCTGGCCGCCACTTATACAAATACTTGTGCTAGTATAACACCCGAAATAAGTATCGCGAGTAGATTGGCGAATCAGACGCCGTTTCGAAACCCTACTTTTATCGTCACACCTTATCCTTCCAAACCGCCACTGATACTATTCCCCAGCCAGTGTCCGTATTTCTGGTACCGCGGACGGGAGACAAGGCATGCACGAGCACTTGTCCGAACTGTCTGGACACATCTTTGTTTCTATGTAAAGGCCTTGAAACCGCCAGGACCGAAGATGGATCCGGGGGATTGTTCCCTTTTCCCCTTCTTCCCCATTCTGTCCTTCCGAGAGAGGACTAACTACCGTCACTCGCTAGGTGTGACAACCATTCTTAGTTGTGCGCCGCGGAAAATACCCCCCTTGGGCGCTTCAACTCACGGCGTCAACTGGCTCCAAAGCAGAGAGTCAAGGATCACTATCGATAAGGACGTTTCATCCAGAGACCTGTGGCATCGCTGTGTGGGCTGTGGCGACGGGTTCCCTCTCTCCCTTTTCCTGTCATCGGCGCCAGGGGAATAGAATAGGCTACCAATACCAGAGTAGAGCTCAACAAATAAGCCTAGTCGTGCCCCCATTTAGGATGAAACCAATGAACAAGAGATGGCAGCAAACTGTAGAACTACTTGTACAGTACTGTGCCAGTACGAGTACAGTACCGTACAGTACACACCACCTCCAGTCATGCGCGATCGAAATCAGAAGCACATTGATGACTGAGGCATCCTAGTTCCTTACTCGAGTACGGTAGCTCACGTAAACCTGAAACCAACCATCGCACGGATCCGGCATGAGAATTTGTTCATCAAGCCAAGCCGCATGGAGTCGGCTATGGAAGCAGGAATTTGTTGAAAGCTTGATTCGTGTGCTGTGCCGGTACTGTACTAGATAAAAGAAGCTTTCCCCAGATTTTGCGATGCGGCCGCTGCAAGCTATGCGAGACAGCCAAATCAATGCCTTTGCTAAGGCCACGCCAGAACCAGAGGATGATCCGACACCATTGGCATTGAAGCCGGCCATGAGTGTTTGATACTGCAGCGCGTGCCGGAAAGTGCAAGGAAACGAAGGCCGGGGCGACCAGGAGGAGGAGACTTCGAAACGAGTGGATATGCATCGGACGCATCGTATTTGTCAGTACCGATCCATCTCACCATACAAGTATAATAGATGCCTGCGGATTCCTAAACAGCCCGATGAAAGCGATATCCGCCCAGCGATTTCCTATCACTCCTCCGAGGCAGCAGCGCCGGAAACAAATATGTCAGCGCAGCGCACTATTTCTACTACCCTGAGGTTTCAAGCCCACATACGGATGTCCACCTTGGAGGGTTAGGGTTACAACTTACCCTTTCGGGCGAGGGCATCAGGGAAGAAACAGTGACTATCGCATGATGCAATAATACAAGTAATAATATGATATTCTGCTCGAGCAGATTTTTCACGTCGGGGCCGCAGGATTTGGAATAAGGGGTTCTTGCCGAGACGAGGATCACAGCTATTACTCCGCACAAAGGCGAGCAATATGGACCACCAACATCGACATAATAAATCACAGTTCGAACATGAACAACTGCCAATACACGGCACGAGCACAGCACAGTACCATCGAAGCCAAATCACCAAACAAACCAACAGCCCCCAATATCTTCCATAGAGCTCTTAGTAATATATTATTAACAAGGAGTAACAGCGCGCATCAGTCCACAGTGGACACCAACAATCAACGTTAAGTCCCGGTACCGTACAAGTACGGCACTCGGGTAATAACTGGAATTCCTTCTCCTGTCACACGGGTCCTGAGCAGCTCCTTTCCTCCTCCCGTTTTGGTTGGTTACACTTAGGACTGATACCTTTACTGTACGATACCCCCATTCATACCTCAACCCCTTGTGTGATGGAGGGAGGAGAAAGGTCGAATAAATTCTGATTCCTAAAAGGAAAAAGGGTATGATACCCCATAATCTTAAACCTCACTGACAGTATTCATGCCAATATATCGTATATCGGCAGTATCTTGGCAGATTGCCGGGACCTTCAACCCAGCTCAAGATCCGCTTAACGCATAAAGTTCAATTTCTCTGAACACGTCATTGTTATGCGTTAGTAATCCCAACCAACGGTGAGAAGAGGGCCCAAGGCAACTGCTCCTGCGAGCATCAAAACGTGGTAGCACTTGTACGACGATTTCCACGAGTTAACCCCCAGTACTAGTAAAGTACGAGCACAGTTGGGCGCCGGCCAGTCCTGCGGACGGGTATTCCGAGGTCTACTAGCAGAAGGGTAACCGTAGCCTCTACTTTCCACTATGACAGTACTCGTAGCTTCTACTTGCTCCTTTACACAGGTGCTCACTCGACCCGTCTGCCGTCTTTTGTCCCTAAGTCAGCCGTCAGCTGACTAGCTGCTAACTGGAGAGGCTCATGAGCAACCGATAACCATGGTACAAGTACTCGAGTACTCGTACGGGGAGGCCTACCGGTGCTCGAGTTATCCGTGACCCCGCCGTAACCCATGATAGAGTAACTGTACCTCCACTACTGACCCCTGTAGCCATTACAGACAATCATATGATCACCGTAAGCTTCGGTTTTCGTACATATAGCTGACCATCCCCTCCGTCCCCAATGCCATCGCATCTTTCACATCACAAGTTCATTGTTCCTCACTCGTGATCCGCATCGAAAGTTTTACTGCTCTTGGCAACGGGTCAGATCTTTATCTGGCCGCAATTGATCGGCCAGCGGAGGTAAACCACTCGGTCGGGCAAGTCGTCGAAATCATAATACGCTTCCCACCCCCTCGCCAAAACCAGTGTTGTCCCCGCACGCAGTCCCCTCTTCCCCCCCGCATTCAGTGTGCTTTAAAGTTTGGTGGAGAAACAGAGCCTGTGTCACTTTGCAAGGCGCCTCACCAGGGCCTTATTTACGAGATGACAATGGGGCGATGGTACTGTGCCAGCACAGTACGATACGAGCACGGTATCGTACAAGTGTACTGTCTGTAGCACTTCTACCGGTATCATGGCTCTTTTCTCCGACCCTTCCAGGGGAACCAAACCAAACCGGGTTGAGAACATTGTGGTCTACTTGTACGAGTACATGTACGAGTACCCGTACATTACTCGAAGTATTGCGCACCAAATTACTCGTGTAGATCTGCGTCCGAGCGCGAACCTCACACGGCACGGCCACCCCCTTGGACCGTACCAGAGTACAAAATGCCGGCAACCCAACTTGTCGGACCAGTCCTTTTATTATTGCCTTACACTCCCATTGAACAAATATCTCTCCCACAGAAAGTGTAGATGCCAGGGGCTCACGATAACAATCTCTTACCGGTACTTGCACTGTGCCTTATACTTGTACCTTGGGACCAGCGCCAGTAGTTAGACCTGTGGTCACCTCGGTCGACTTTTTAATTTCCGGCAACGAATGATACTATATACGAGCGACAACAGATTATCTTATCGTGCGGATCTCGCTCGACTGGCTCATCTCTGATTCATGGGTGCAACTTGTACTCGAGTAACTCTCCCCTATTACTGGCCATGGCTGAATCATAGTTTGGTGCTCTGCCCTCCACATCGGCCGAATCGTACTTGTAGTTACTCTGAGAGCATTGAAGAGTCTAGCACCCATAGTACTTTTTACCAGGAACCCCTTTTCCCAGGGGTCCCTTCCTCTTGTCCTTCTTCCCCTCCTTTTTTCTCCTGGCCCCCCCCTCCGAGAAAATTTCTACCCCATTTCCAACGTCGAAGAGAAGAGGGGAAGAAGGTAAAAAAAAAAAAACCGTGAGAGAAAGGCCTGAGACCAATCTCCTCCTGACTGAACAGAAAGACTGACCTCGGAGTCAGTCGCGAACGTGACAACTTGGTAGGTGACTCCCTATTCCATGCTTTCAACTATTTCTTCCATCCATCCTCCACTCGTTTGCGGAGGATAATTTTCCTCTCTTCCCATTTCACACCTTTCTTGCCTTTCCCCCTACCCTACGTATCATAGTTCTGAGCCTTTTTTACCGCAAGCAGCCGCGGGTACGAGTACAGTACCGTTGACAGCAACCAAAGCGGGGCGCAGGACAACATTCTGACGTTTTCAGCTCGCTTCCTCTTATCCGTCTTTTGGGGTAACGTCTTTGTATAAGACCTGCACTGTCTTCCCAACCCACGATTCAACTGTCTCCATTCCAGAACAACTCCAAAACGTCCACTAATTCAATATGTCGGATAACGAAGACTCCAAACAGTTTGCCAAGGAAAGGCCGATATCGTACGTATACTGTTCCATTGGGCGGGGAGGGAGAGAAAGCGAGAGAAGAAAAGCGAGGATTGGATTCTAACAGATAATGTTATAGGACCATCGCGCGGTCCTTCTCCGCGCAACTGAACGACGCGTTCCTGATTGATGATACATTGGACCAGTTGTCCTCTACCGTCGAGCAAAAGTATTTCTCCCCATCCAATCCACCATTCAACACCCCTGCATATCACAAACATTCTAATCTCGCTCCCCACAAAAAAGAAAGCTCTCGGTAACCTTCCACTCGAAAGAACTGGAAGAGTTGGAAGCGCGGATTCGCCGCGCTGAAGCTCTCCTGGAGGAGAAGAAGAAACGCTTCTCCGAGCAGCTCCCCGGCGAGCAACCCTCCGATCTATCAGCCCCCAGCACTCGCCCCGCTAGGCAGTCAATGCCCGACCACGACCAACCGGAAAGCTCGCAGGCTGCGGCTGCTCCACCAAACAGACCTGCTCCTGCCCCGCCAGTTGCCAATGGTGGCAGCGCTAAGGGTGAGTTCGTGGTGATTGAGAAATCGGCCAGCATGCCTGGCGAGTCGGGGAATGGCCCCCCTGCTGCGGTGTTTGGTGAGCAATATTCTGCGAGACCGCCACCGCCTGTTCCGACTTGACTATTCTTTATCATTGCTATTCCATGTCGTGAGGAGCTTCCGTTGGGCTGTATAGGGTGGGGTGGTAGGGCTTGTCATGGTTTCGGGTGTTATTGCTTGTTTTTTTTATATTTTACTCACTATTATTTTCTAATATCTCTCTCCTTTCACCTCATCCTGTTCAAATGCTCTGCGAATCTATGGCGGTTGCCTCGTTCCCGGGAACGGATGGGGGAACTCTTTTTTCGAACAAATCTCTAGGGAGCGTACCAATAACGTGACGCATGTGATGTGTTGTTCTAGATTCTATACCTTTTCCATAACTAGCTTTAGCGTTGCTTTTCTTTTTTCTTCTTTTCTTCTTTTCCTTCGAGGATGGTTATTCATTTCCCGATCCTCTACCTGATACTGGCACAGCACCTATAGGCTTGGCGTAATGAACAATATCACGAAATTTAAATATTGAGGATAACTTCTAAAGGAGGCTTCAGATTACATCTATTATCTATATGTAGGACAAGTGAAATTTCCCACCGATCAACCCCAGAGAAAGGAAGTGTCGGAACTATGCATAAAATGTCCACTCTCTCTTCTCCCTCTGTTGTAAAAGAAAAAACTCACGCAGCTTCCATCAAAGGGAAAAGCATGGAGGACGGGGAGAATATAAATGCAAAACACAAAACACGGAAAATAAGTGTGGAGAGAAAGAACATGCACACGTATACTTCTACACTTCGCTCGAACACATGACATGTTCTCGTTCGGACCCAGGTCAGCGCGCTTCCCACAGCATCATGAGATGCCGTAGACCATTACATGTTCTTTGAGGTTTCTTTCGCCCGCACCCCGGGAGTCCACTGTTTTCCAAGACAAAAAAACGGTCTAAGGATACCTTATTCTTTCATCTTCCCCCCCAACATCAAAAACATTTTTCAAGAAAAACCTTTTGCGAGAGGGAGAAGGGAAAGAGGGGCAGCGATAGTCGGTGCGGTGGGTCTTAGCGAGTGGGCGCTGACCTGGGTCCGAGCGAACATGTAGAGGCCAGAACGGTGTTTGACAATTCATGATAAGCAGGAGGGAGGGAGGGAGGGAGATGGAGATTGTGTGGTGTTATGGTTTGCTGATGAGAAGAAAAGGGGAACCCAATAGTGTGGACTGGGAAAAGATATGAAGGGTCAAGATGAGGGGACGATAGTAGGGAATACCAGTAAGCGAGTTGATATCATAAGAGAGGGGAAGTGAAGGAAGTTTGTGAAACAATGACCGAGGAGGGGTGGAGGGGAAGGAGGGAACAGATACTACCGGCGTGAGGAGGGGAAAGAAAAGGGCATGGAAACGATGCAGAATGTTGATCTGTCATCCGCCATTTTTTCAGAACCCAAGCCCTGGATTGAGCGCTGACATCGAGCGTTTAGATTCAACAGTCACTCCTCCATGGCTTGGCATTCCCACACACCCACTCGATAATTCTCATCACCAATATCCCCTCCCAGCCGGAGGAAACTTTTCACTCAACGACAATTTCGACAACCAGCCATCGACAGCTACCGGTACCTCAGCAAAAATGGTGAGTTATATCAGCTTCAGCCCTCGAACTCCTCCATCCCTCAAGATCGCCAAACTGACGATTTCCCTAGCCTTTCACCAAAACCGTCAAGTCTAGCGCCTACTACTCTCGCTACCAGACCAAGTACCGTCGTAGACGTGAGGGAAAGACCGATTACTATGCTCGCAAGAGATTGATCACCCAGGCGAAGAACAAGTACAATGCGCCCAAGTACCGTCTCGTTGTCCGCTTCACCAACCGTGATGTACGTCCCCGACCTTTTTTCGTGTGAAAAGCCCTGAACCTCGATCATTCGTTTTACTTCCGGTGTTGTTGGAGTAGACAGAAACGTCTTCCCTCCACGCACCGAGCGCGTTGATAACGTGATGAAAAATGAATGGAGGTGGGCTAATTGCTTCGCTTTGCGCTACAGATCATCACCCAGATCATCTACTCTGAGATTGCCGGAGACAAAGTCTTCTGCTCCGCCTACGCTCATGAGCTCCCCCGCTACGGAATCAAGCACGGTCTTACCAACTGGGCTGCTGCATACGCTACTGGTCTTCTCTTGGCTCGCCGCACCCTTACTAAGCTTGGTCTTGACGAGCATTTTGAGGGTGTCGCCACGCCCGACGGTGCATTCCAGTTGACCGAGGACGCCGATGTCGAGGGAGAGTCCAGACGTCCATTCAAGGCTTACTTAGATGTTGGTTTGAAGAAGACTACCACTGGTGCCAGGGTTTTCGGTGCCATGAAGGGTGCTTCCGACGGCGGTCTTTACATTCCCCACTCTGAGAGCAGATTCCCTGGCTATGATATCGAAACCAAGGAATTGGATGCCGATACTCTAAGGAGGCAAGTTCTAAGCCAGCATGAAGGGCACAACACACAACTGACAAGCTATTCAGATACATTTTTGGCGGCCACGTCGCTGATTACATGGAGACTCTCGCTGATGACGATGAGGAACGTTACAAATCCCAGTTCCAGCAATACCTTGATGACGGTGTTGAGGGTATTTTCTTCTTATTCTACCATTCTCTGTGGACATTCTAACAACCCAATAGCCGATGGTCTCGAGGAGCTGTATGCCGAAGCTCACGCCATGATCCGTGAGAACCCCAACCTTGAGAACCCCGAGAAGGACACCAGGGGCAAGGACTACTGGAAGGCCGAGAGTGAGAAGTACCGTCTTAAGAAGATCTCGCGCGAGGAGAAGAGGGCCAATGTCCAGAAGAGGATTGCGGAATTACGAAAGTAATTCTTTGGGATTCTGTCTTTCCTCTTCTGTCGTTTT
Organism: Tuber melanosporum; assembly: GCF_000151645.1. Classification (NCBI taxonomy): domain Eukaryota; kingdom Fungi; phylum Ascomycota; class Pezizomycetes; order Pezizales; family Tuberaceae; genus Tuber; species Tuber melanosporum. The sequence goes on from NW_003298761.1 coordinate 19,786, forward strand.
GTTACAGGCGCTCGTTGTACTCATCTCAAGTTTCTGGAATGGGGTTGAGGCAAAGGTTATCAATGTCACGACTAAATTAAACAAAAAAAAAGGGTTCCGGTATCATTTCTTCTGGGAGTTTCTTGTATTTTCTCTTGGGCGTGGATGTGAATTATTTGTATCTGGCTACTGGGGTGTCGGTGATATTGATTGAAATTGCCATTTAAAACGACCCGGTGAGATGAGAGGTCTGAGAATGTGACGCCATGTGCTAAGGCCACCGGAGATATAGCTTGGTGGCCCGTGTGGAAGGAAGAGCCGTTATACTCGTGGTATGGTCTAATATTAAAGTGGGATTCAAGCGATTAAGTACACGGTACAAAAATCGGGTGTTTTACTGTCACGGAATTATACCGCACTTCTTTCGACAGTCTTACAATAACTCGCTTCCAGCAGTGATTACACACAACATTGATACTAACAAATGACTTGGCCTAACCCACGATTCGCACAGGGGTCCGGCACGAACCGCCCTGCTGCCAAATAGCCCTCAGCAGGATATAGATAGAAGGTTCTGCGTAGCAGAAACCTCTATCCAGGAAAACGAATAACCCGTCCAAATCCCCTGACTATGTCCCGCGGGGCGGAGGTCATTCCCAAGGACTCTTCAGTCGAAGGCAATAACGCTAGGCGTGAACTAGTACGATACAGCACAGCACAGTACAGTACAGGCAACGAATAAATTACAATAGTAATGTTATCAACCGAAAGGGGGAAAAAAAAAAAAATGCCTAGAAATAGCAAATGATACACCGGGACAGCTCCTCATATCATACCCAGCCCGTAACGGGATACGGCACCTTTTAACTTTCTTTGCCCCCCCCCGTGATTTTGCGGCCAGCTCCTTTCATTTTTATTTTTGTGTAATTTGATTGGACCAGTGAACAATCGATATTGTTCTAACGAGTGAGGGGTTGTGATTGCTTCAAAAGGATGGTGGTACTGTATGCGTTGCGTGCTCGTGCTGTACAACTCATGACGCTGCTGCAGGGAGTGCAAGAGTGGCGGGAGGAGTGCTGGTGTGTGTTATCGAAGGATGAGGTGTGGGAGTTTCAGAGCGACTGCGGTTAATCGGGGGGTTGGCTTTGGTCTACGGTAGTAAATTATGAAGAGAGACGGTATCATATAAGAAAGAGCTAATGAACAAACAAACAACCGGGCTCAATGTTTCGTGGCCTTGATCACCTTCTCCACCTCCTTATCAAACCTTTTAAACACTCCAAACCCTTCAAGAGAGGACGACACCATCCACAGCCACCAAACCTTGGAGAAAGTTTCAACTTGGTGCTTACGCAGTCGGGTCCTTTGTAAATGCACACACTCGGCTAAGTGAAGCACGATAATGCTGAAAAAGCCAAACAGATGCGTCTTCATCAGGAAATCCGCCAAAGGATGGTAATTGTGCAAAAGATTGCTATAGAAATTAGCCAAATCCACAACCATTCACTCCCTTAGAAGTAAAGTGGAGAATGACAAACATGCGAACGAACGACCCCTCCGCCAAATTCCTTTCCGCCGAAAATGTCCATAAACCCATCAACACGCCCACCACCACTGCGATGCCAAAGGCTCCGGGCGGGGTGTAAGTTTTGACCACATACGGACTCATTCCCAGTCCGGTTAGGCATTCGTTCGCCATATAGACCAACCGCTCCCTCGATTCCGACATGTTCTGCATGGCCGAGGGGCGGATGGGGAGGTACGTTGTCGTCTCAGTCCCCGTAGGCGAGGAGCGGGTGGTGAGGGTGATGCGCGAGAGCGAGACGTCGACAAGCTGGGCCGTGTCTGCGATTGCTGGTGGGAGTTTTGAGTAGTGTTGGAGGTAGTGGCTTAGGGATTTCTTGTGGTCTTTGTTCATGTGTGTTATTAAGCGGACTTTGAGAGCTGTATTGTCGGTGGGGTTTTCGGCCATGGTTGTGGGTGTTGTTGTATTGATTGATTGAGATGGGGATTGTGGGGGTGGAGGTAAAGGTGGAAAAGGAGGCGGGGGGAGGACGGAGGAAGAAGTTGCCTGTTCCAACAAGTCTTCAACGTGGGCGAGACAAAAACGGGAGATATTTTCTGTGTTACCCCACTTTGACGAATTCGTTTTTTTAACCCGACAAATACATTCATCATCCGGTGGTTTTTATCGTGCCCCGTTGCAAATTGATTCAGAAGGGTGAATTCTGGGGTACAGGTAACCGTAATTGGATAAGACACTACTTGTCACAGGCAATAAGTACCCGAACATGCTCCGTGACCGTTACAACAACAGCATTTGATTTTATTACTTGTCCTCCAAGCTGTGATACGGGCTACTGACTAATTAGATTCTGATCCTTACATTTCTTTATTGCATCATTGCTCACTGTACAATGGATTTCTACTTAAAGGCCGACTGTGACGTGATGTCTCACAAGGAGTTGTTTGGAGCAGGGGAGCATCTCTGGAGGGATATTAAGTAGCTGGAAGAGTATGTGGCATTGTTGGAGGGGAAATTAAGGAGGAGTAAGGAGGAGAGGGTAGTTGAGAAGACTCATTTGAGTCTAAGGTCGCCATAACCAGATGAAGAGGGTGCCCCACTGGGGGCCTTACTACCATGTAAATGGGGTTTTGCCTAGGCTGTTGAGGAAAAGAGGAGGAAGGTGGAGGGTGATAGTCCAGAGCCTGAGAAAGTGAGAGGCATTGTCACAAATCAGATTGTGATAAGGCAGATTGGAGTGAAGGAATAAGGTTTTCACATGACTTGTACTTGCGAGTCATAGATGTTTATTGTTATATGATGACTCACAGTTGTAAGTTAAATGATGTTATGACTTTTTCATGTGACTCATAAGTATAGGTTATAAGTTTCATGCATGTGATATACAGTCCCTCGTCAGAAGTGTTTGTGAAATGCTTACTAAGCAACCTCACTGAAAAATGTGAACCTAAAAAATTTGTTGCAATAACCAGTCACCACTACTGTAACTATATAAGTAATTAGACTGTAAATTTATGCTATATCATTAGACTTTCCTTTTATATTGTCTAGTATTTTTATAATTTTTTTCTGCTTCTTTTCCAATTTCCAGTAGTCACACTTCATGTTTCATATAAACTTCAACAAACCTGAAATTTCTTCCTCCTAGAATATGACATATTGTTCTAAATTCCTTGCTGTGCCAGAGTGATTCTACAGATTTTGGCTGCCTAGAATGGTGAGGTACAATTTTATATGAATTAAAATGTTTTATCCAATATATACTTTTTATATAAAAAATATTCATCTTCATTATTATCTTTTACAGCATATTCTTTTATGAGTTAGCTAGAATTTCAGAGTAGACCAATATTCTAAATAATAATATGATAAACTAAATATTATACTAGAAGTTGTGAAAGTATTACCTTATCATTGGTATTACAATGTATTTTTTTTAATATCAGGCATTGAATACAAGGATTGAGACCACTTTGACAATAACTAATACAACCATAAATATTTTCTAATAATACAACTTTGACACATTGTATTTCAACTTATAGCAGGTTAACTATATGGAATATTTGGGAAATGTTTATGTAAGAATGTTAATTTTTCACTATATTTGATATAAAACTAGATATCAGACAAAATGTTTGATCAACTACTGTAAAATTTTAACAAAAACAGAAAAAAATTAAAAAATACTAGACCTTACAGAGGAAAGTCTAATAATGTATTCTTCTATCCTCTCCTGCCTCTGCCCCACTGGTCTCTTATTTGCCTGATGGAGAAGTTATCTGAGCTCACCTAGTAGTCCTGTCTTGCTTATAGGGGCTCACATAGCTTTAGCATAGTTGGCCTTCTCTCTTTGTTTCTGGTAAGTATTAGAAGTGGTGGATGTCTTTCTTTCTACTTGCACAATCCTCATTGGGGAACATCCTGGCTAGTAACCTCTGGGTCTGCCATCTTGTGAGTTTTGACCATATTCTCCTAGTTGCTCAGTTCAAGTTGTAGTAGCCCTTATCCCGTCACCCTTCTACCTCCCTACTACCGGTTAGATCCCCTCCACTAAGTGATGCTATCTTTCAGAGAACAATTGACTATGGAAGAGATACGGTATAATATGGCAATGGTTCGGTAATGGTTGCCTTTACGCTAAGGCCTTGGCTGTTTCTTCCTTTTTCTCTTCGGTTATGTCGGCTGGTACTCTACCACTGTTGGCTGGTATCCTACTACTATACTCTATTTTGCTATCTTGGGTAGCCTTATCGGCCCTCCCTGAGAGACGGCATGGGGCTCTCATTTCACTAATACATCCTGCTTATAGCAGGTACTATTTTCTTACTATTCCTCCTCCTCATGATTGAGGGCTATATATTTGAGATATATGTTTATATCACATATTTGATTTGCCTATTCCTTATTTCGGCTTCATGGTCATGGTTGGTCTAATGGTCATACCAGGAATCTGGCTGTCTTAGGCATTGGATTCGCTATGGCCTTTAGTTTGGCGTTTCCTTGGTTTAGAGTTATCTTTCATTTGGTGGGAGCTGTGCTGCCAGGATAGGAGATTTCCTTACTTTGAAGAATGAGATTCTAGGTATTTTGTCTCTATGGCTTGTAAATAGTTGTATGGGAGACTGGTGGGAGAGCTTTTTACATTGAGAGCTGGTTGGGTATTGGTGGCTCTAGGCAAGACCTCTCCACATTTGAGTCATGGGCTCTGAGGATCGAGCACCTGACTGCTGGTCTTTGCCTTTCTAGTTTCACAGTTTTTCTTCTGACTACTGGAAAACAAGGCGGGCTGGAAGCAAGAGTCTCTAAGGTAGGAACTAGCTGGATACTAGGTGCTTACTCTATGTAGAACTAGAGAAATAAACAGATAAAAGTAAAAAAAAGTGAAACAAAAAGTATCTCTAGTATGCCATTCTCTGTGCTTTCTATTTTCTCCCCCATACATTTTACTTCTGTCCTCAACTCCATTAGCTTTTGGTGAAAAACGCCTCCTATATTATGCTCCTCCTCTCCTATGTCATAAGAACCACAACCTCTTGTCCCGTGTACAGATCCCACGACAATCTCCCATTCTGGAACCTTGGCCTTGTATCAGGGTGCCTCCTCCCACTATCCCTCACATCCATCTTTGACTGCTCCAATTCCCCTGTTTTATGAACATCTGGCAAGTCTTATCCCCATAATGAGAAAGTTGCTAGAATGCCTCCAAGATCAACTTTCCACTCTTAGGTGGCAAGACTTGTTGGACCTCTCAATGGAAGAGTGCTACCTACCACTGCTCATCTCCATACTAGTTCAATGTATCATCGCTCTCTCCTACACTGTTACCAAGCTCAATATAAGAGTTCATGACCTCTCCTCTGAGATAGCCAATACTATCCCTTTCCAAAGTGGCCGAATTGATGCCAATAGAGTTCCGGCAAGTGCTGTAGCCTCTCTCCAAGCAGCCATCATGGATATAACTATTCAATTTTATAGCGGTATGATCTTAATAACTTTGTACGGGAATAGCACATAGTATGAAGTTTATACTATGAGCACACTAAGTGAGGAGAAGGTAGATATGCGAAGGCAGATTGGTAGTAGTTCTTCTCCTTAATTCTCCTATGCGAGGTAGGCAGTAACCCACTATATATACAGGTGCGCATAACCCTGTATAACTAAAAGAAAAATAGAGAAAACATGGGAAGAACATAAGTGTGACCGTGTTTGACCCTGAAAAACTTGCCAAAGAAATCTATTTAAACATATGTGAATACGTAATGGTGTGAAAGATATGCAGAAACATTATGAATCTGATGACCAAGAAGAGTGCATAAAATATGCATAAGTAACTGAAATAATCTGAACACCCAAAAGAAAACATATGCATAATCCTGGATTGCTATCATGAAAAATTAATGAAATATACGCGATAAATGTCCTAGCTGTAGTAATGTCCGCAGTGTATAGGTTTAACCAGAATATATACCAAGTATGAGAATAAATGTTATTATCAAGTAAAATATACATATGAAACGAATCAAAAATTTCAACAGTCTGTTGCTTAAGTAAATCACTGTCATGGCTGCTTCACCCCAGAATTCCTTGGGTGCACTCACGGCATGGAGAAGGGCCCGCATAGTACTGATGATCGTCCTGTTTGCGCGTTCACTCATGCTGTTTAACTGAGGTGTGTATGGAGTTGTTAGGATTGAGCCTCTATCCCTTCTTGTATTAGGAGATGGCAAAATGTGTTGGAGGTGTACTCCCCCCTTCCATCCATATGCAATTTCCTGATAGTTTTTCCATCTTGTTTTTCCGTACAAGCCTTGTAGCCCTGAAAGCATGCCAATGCCTGTGACTTCTGCTTGATCAGGTATCCTCCTTTGAACCGTGTGTAGTCGTCGGTAAACATCAAAAGGTAGACTGCTCCCTCCAACGATACTGGTGTAACCGATCTCGTAATGTCAGTGTGAACCAGCTCCAATGGTTGGGACACTCTCGAGGTTGAGGGCACAGATGGGAAAGGCTTTCAGACCATCTTGCCATACACGCAACCTATACAGACACATCATGGAACAACAGGTATCTGTGGGATCCCATTTTCCTCCAGTGACAGTCTTCTTAATGCATTATTTCCTAGATGTGCCAGCTGGAAATACCAGGGTGCTACCTGCTTGTCTACCAGCATTGCCCCTTCATTCGACTCTATTTCTATCACCAGAGCTTTTCCACAAGCTCCAACAGTCTCTGTGCATAGGATGTAGAGCCCGTTGACTTCTTTCAAGTCAACTTCCTGTCTGTCATCACGCTCCAGGGAGGCCCCCTCCTCCTTGTTAAAGTCAATGTAGAAGTCAGACTTCCGGAGCTGCGATACTGACAACAAGCTATTCTTTCTGCACTCTGGTATATGGAGTACTCCTTTGATGGACAAACGCTGCTGTTTCTTGTGTTTTCTGTCCCACACCGAGAGCAAGATGTCGCCCTCCCCCAAACTATCAATCTCAGTATTCTTGGCTACCCGAATGCGATACGTGCCAGAAGAAATTGGTGTGTATTATGTAAACTGTCTTTTCACGCTAGTAATGTGAGTACTGCAACTGCTATCCAGCAACCATTGACAACTCGTAGAGATGAACTGTAAGGAAGTAAACGTAGTAAATATGGGTTGATTAATTGTCCCGCCGCTGTCGTGCAGTGCCTGTGCTAGGGTATTGTCATTGTCCCTTGCGAGTCCTTTTGTCCGATTGGCTTTCAACCTCCTGCAATCGATCTTGCGGTGACTCTTCTTCTGGCAGTAATAGCAGGTTAAGATCTTGTCCGCCTCCCTCAGCTTGATACTACCACTACCACTACTACTCCTTACTTCTCCTCCATACTCCCCAGCCTTTCTCCCATGGCAAGAACGTTATCACTACTGGCCTCTCGATCCCTATTTATGCTCAACTCCCGAGTCTTAATTGCGGTGATAAGTTTATCTGGCTTGCCTGGTTTTATTCTGGTTGCTTGCAAGTTGCGCCACTCATACCAGGATGCAGACAAGCTGTTCAAAAGGTAAAAGGTCTTCTCCGGAGGTTTGATAACCTCCCCTGCTTCTTGTAGACATTCGATGATGTGGTTGATCTCGTGAATGTATTGTGCAGTCATCCCATGAGCATCGAGTGTACAGTCGAAAAGAGATCGCCAAAAGTAGTACAACTCTAAACCCATAGCTTTCCTGTACCCTTTAGCCAATTTATCCCTTAGGCCCTTTGGATCCTTGTCATAATCATCCAAGATATACTGAGCGCATATGTGTGGCTCCATTGCATACCTGATCCTCGCCATAATCTGGAAGCATTTCCTGAGCCACTTATTATAAGCCAGAATGTCTGCTGATTCTGTACTGTCCTTGTCTGGTGCCTTTTCGCATCTGGAGATGATCCACTATAAGTCGAGATCCTTGAGCTGATCTGACATCCTCTGCCTCCAATGGCCAAAATTTGAGTCACCTAAAAGCGGAATGGTAACGCATCCCACTTGTGATGAGTCTAGAATCTGTGACATTCTGTAGATTTAGACAGCCTCCAATTGGTACGGCCAGAAGAGAAAATGAGAAAAAAAAGCAGTTTGTGGCTGAACAAGAAGAAAAGACTAAATGAAGCAGTAGAAAAAGGTTCAGCAAAAACCCACAGTGTTGATAACTGTGTGCTGAACGAGCTATTTTCATAGATCGTTAAGTGTTGAAGATGTAAAGGCTCGTTACCTATAAGCACTGATGTGTGTGCGTGGGAGAGAGAGGATGGGAACTTGATATATTTCCTAGCTGCAAACGTTGCTACATAAGTGAATACATGAATGCCAAGCTGTGATGCCCACTGTGCTCTCCAACCCTAATGCCTGTGAGGTAACTCCAGTACCTCTTACTATCACTAATAACCAACCTCAAAATCTGTATCCAACTGATACAACAGCTAGTAGTAATGAGCAAGATTTGCAATAAGCTCTTGTTTTAAATAGTAGAGGTAAGTTAATCTATGAAAATGAAGTAATTTGATAGAAGAAAGTGGCTAACATTAGTGAGATATTATAGAGTAGGAAGATGTACAAGCAACAATTAACCAGTCAGAGTTGATAGATTCCAATACTATTGAGAATAGTCCAAAAGCCAAAAGTCCCTGTCATCAGACACTATGGAGATAAAGAAAACACCTCCAAGTGCAGGAGAATCAAAGATGTAGGTCCAATGACGATAATATAAGTATGTTTTTAGCTTGTTGCTAGTCTCTTTAGCTTTAGATTAATATAATAACTAATTATTTATAACAATCATGACAGAGTCAAGTGATGCAGGGATATCTGACTGGGAGGAAAATTAATTAAGCTCAATGATTGAGGAAGGTTATAAGAATTGGCCAAGATTGAATAAAGTTGGCCATGATACTATAAAAAGCCATATTCCTTCACAAGATAAGTCTTATATATAACAATATAGTAGATATAATAATTAAAAGGAATAAATAACTGATTATACAATAGCAATCCGCAATTTATATTGGTATTTGAAGTTTATAAAGTGTAACTACAAGGCTTAGATCTTAAGTATCACAAGCAGGTGTTAGAATTGATGAAATTACAGAAACTATGCTTAACCAAGAAAACTTGGAGAATTCTACAGATGCAAAGTGCTGTTCTAGTTGCTACTACTTCAGAGAAATGATAGTTTGTAGTACTACATATTCTGCCAGAGCATAAGTGGATAAAATCACGCGAGATTTCTTTACAGAGAAAGCGCCAGCAAGGGAGTTTTATATCAAGCTTGAATGAGGGAGAAACTAGACTGGCCATTCGGGAATACATTGCTGGTACCAGTGATACTATCTCATCACACCTCTATGCAGCAGCTATCAATACCTTTTGGACTATAGGTAAATTACCAGCTAGTACTAACCTGAGTGAAGAGTTAGATGAGTCGAACTCCCAGTAGTAGCTAGTCATTCAATTGCAGAAGAGCTGAGAACTAGAGTACACTCAGTACTAAAAGGTTGTACTACAGCAGAATGGCTACATAGGTTAGGATAAAAGTATGAGGAAGTAAAAAAGGCTATATACTAAGATAGACATGAGCGAGAGGATGTTATTGCCTATTGCCAAAATGAGTTTATCCCTGTACTTGACACTCTCAAGCTATTCATGGTTAAATAGGGGTTATATATGAATGGAAAGCCAGTAATGATCTTCTTCAAAGATCTGCCCAAAGGTCAAAGGCCAATTGTCCTAGTTATACATAATGAGTTAACCTTTGACTCTAACGACAGTAGAGGCTATGCATGGATGAAGGAAGATGAGATCCCTCTTCGTAAGAAGACATGAGGGAAGGGGATAATAGTATAAGACTTTGTCACTGCTGGTAGATGTCTTTAAGTACCAAGCTGGCTACTAGTTGATGATCTTCCATCTTTTGGTCTCTTTCCTGATGTAAACCTTCATTATAGTCCTTAATCTGTGACAATGAAGATAGAGTATAGAGGTGATTTATGGTGGAAGCTAGATGACTAGATCAACCAGGTAGTGGAAGTTACTATACCAATTTTTGAATGGGCATTTCCAGGGTGCCAAGTAGTCTCCCCCTTTAATAACGCTACAAGTCATTCTGCTTTTGCAGCACATGCTTTTCGAGCAAAAAGTATGAGTCTTCTCCCTGGTGGAAAACAAAGTAAGTTATGCTATGGAGTCAATCCTATTACTTTGGAGTCTCAGGATATGGTAGATCAGAATAAGGTTCCAAAGTGATTAAAAAAAGTATTAGAAGAGTGTGGCCTTTGTCATAGAGGCTTACTTCTTCAGTGCTTAAAGCCTGAAACAACTAAGCAACTAAAGAGCTGCTTAAAATGAGACAATTTCTACCCAAGGACAATAATTGCAGCTCAAGAAGATTTTCGTAATCAGAAATGCAGACTAGAGGAGAGGTCATACCAAGAGACTATCTAGTATTATTTTATCCTAAGTTTTATAATGAAATCAACTTTATTGAATATATGTGGGGGGCAGCAAAGCGCTATACACTTAATCACAGAGGATATAGTATTAAAGCATTGCATACACTGATCCTAAAAGCCTTAGAGTCTGTCTCTGATGAACAGATTTGAAAATACGTAAACAAGACTAAGAGGATTATTAATACCTATTGCAATGAAATTGAATTGAATATGGCTCCAAGGACTTTATAGCTACAATAAGGTATAAATACCAGAGTCATAGATATGTTAGTAATACACGCTCCATCACTCCTATTTTCCTCCCACATAGTTTGGCAACACCACGTCAACTATCGTGGGCCATCCCACTCCCCTCTGCCCCCTCAATAGTTTCTGCCTAGGGGCACAGTTAACTCTACCATCCTCTCCCGCTTTGGCCTCGCTTGTCTCTTGTCTGCTTGATGGGGGAGTTATCTGGGCTCGCCCAGTAGTCCTGTCTTGCTAATAGGGGCTCGCTTAGCTTTGGCATGGTCGGCTTCCTCTCTTCGCTTCCGGACGGCACTGGCAATGGTGGACATCCTTCTCCCCACTTGCATGATCCCCGTTGGGGAACGCCTCGGCTAGTAACTTTGGGGTCTGTCTCGTGGTGAGAGTTGACCATGCCCTCCTAGTCGCTCGGTTCAAGTTTGGTTACCTTCCTCACCTCGCCCTTCCATCTCCCTGCCGCCGGTGGGATTCCTTCCACTAAGTGACGTTATCTCTCGGAGAACAAGGAACTACATGAGAGACGCTGTAATACGTCGGTTTGGTCTACGGTCGGGTTTGCACTGAGGCCTTTGGCCCTACCTCCACTTTCCACTTCAGTCGCGTCGGCTCGCACCCTACTGCCTTCCCTCCTTGGCTGGTACCCTACTACCTCCTTCCTTTGGCTGGCATCCTACTGCTGGGCGGCACCCCCTCTGCTGAGCATCCTTTCCTTGGGCCTGGCACTGTGGCCTCTGTTCTCGATTGGTGGACCATAGTATTGCACTACATCTGTGGCCTAGCCGGTTGGGGGCGCTCAGCCTTAGGGCTCGTCGCCGGCTGCCCACTTCGGGGGCGGTTCTTTAAATAACGGCAAATCTGGTGGTACGGTGGGCAGTGGTTATTTTTTTTTTGTGGCCCTATGGGTCTTGTAGTTTACGGGATGGAGTTTTTCCTTATGCTTTCCTGCCTAGCTTGTTTGGTTTCCTTCCTGTTGGCTACGTGTAGTTAGTGGGTGGGGTTTTCTTTCAGGTGAGGAATCTTCTTGAGCTTTGGATTAACTTCTAGGCGAGACCCTTTCGCGTTCAAGTCCTGAGGCCTGCGGGCTGGGCACCTGGGCTGGTCGCCCTTGGAGCGTGTATGGTTGGGCCCATACCAGAGGGTCTTGGGGGTACGGGTTTTCTATTGGTCCGGGGTGGAGGGGTTTTCTTAACGCCATAGCTAGCGCTGCATGCGATGTTCTTGTACCTTAAACAAGTAACTAAATGATTTAAAAAAAAAAAAAAATATGTTAGTAATACACACTCCGTCGCTCCTATTTTCCTTCCACATAGTTTGGCAACATCACGTCAACTATCGTGGGCACCCCTACTCTCCTCTTCCCCCTCGATGGTTCCTGCCTAGGGGCACGGTTAACTCCTCCATCCCCTCCCGCTTTGGCCTCACATGTCTCTTATATGCTTGATGGAGGAGTTATCTGGGCTCGCCCAGTAGTCCTGTCCTGCTAATAGGGGCTCACTTAGCTTTGACATGGTCGGCTTCCTCTCTATGTTTCCGGACAGCGCTAGCAGTGGTAGACATCCTTCTCCCCACTTGCACGATCCCCATTGGGGAACACCTCAGCTAGTAACTTCAGGGTCTGTCTCGCGGTGAGATTTGACCATACCTGTAACGTGTTCGCAAGGTGCTAATCACGTTATCGGTTAAGATACGATAGTTGTCAGGTGGCCTGCTCTTCCAGAGAGGAGGCGAGAGCTGGGAACTAAAGGAGGCTTCGAGGGCGTACTGGGAAACAAAGAAGTAACTGTTCAACCAAGTATATTGAAATACTGTCTGTCGAAGTCTGCCTCTTCTATCGTAGAAACAGGCAGTCTTTAAATACACAAATCTGTTCATGTCTGGCATGAACGAAACTAATCAAAGGTATCAATCGATACACTTTGGTAAAACTCTTTAAGTATCAAAGCGATACTTAAAACAAAACATAAAACAAAACCAAGTATCAAACGATACTTAAAACAAACCAAGTATCAAACGATACTTAAAACAAAACATAAAACAAAACCAAGTATCAAATGATACTTAAAACAAACCAAGTATCAAACGATACTTAAAACAAAACTTAAAACAAAACCAAGTATCAAACGATACTTAAAACAAACCAAGTATTAAACGATACTTAAAACAAAACATAAAACAAAACCAAGTATCAAACAATACTTAAAACAAACCAAGTATCAAACGATACTTAAAACAAAACATATAACCGAGTACCCGTACCGGTTACAATACCCTCCTAGTCGCTCGGTTCTAGTTTGGTTGCCTTTCTCACCTCGCCCTTCTGTCTCCCTACCGCCGGTGGGATCCCTTCCACTAAGTGACGCTATCTCTCGGAGAACAAGGGACTACATGAGAGATGCGATAATATGGCAGGTTTGGTTTTGGTTGGGTCAGTACTGGGGCTTTGGGCCCTTCCTCCCTTTTTCTCTTCGGTTGTGTCAGCTGGTACCCTACTACTGTCAGCTGGTACCCTACTACTACTCCCTTTTTTGCTGCTTTAGGAAGCCCCTTTGGCCCTCCCGAACGGACGGCTTGGGGCTCTTGTTCTGCCACTACCTCCTGCTTACAGCGGGCGCTCTTTCCTTTCGGTTTCTCCTGCTTGCGACCGTGGGCTATATGCCCAACACATATGTTTATGTCACATATACGGCACACCTATTCATTTTTTCGACTTCACGGGCGAGGCCTGGCCATTGGTTGGTCCCAAGCGAGGGGCACGAGTTGGGTTGGTATCTGGTTGTTGTAGGCGAGGGACTGGCTTCGGCCTTTAGTTTAAGGTTACTCTGGTTTGGGATTTTCTCTGTTTGGTGGGGGGTGTACTGTCGGGATGGGGGTTTTCCTTGCTTTGAAGGATGGGTTTCTGGGCTTTCTGTCTTTACCATTTGGAGATAGCCGTGTGGGAGACTTGCGGGGGAGTTTTTTAAACCGAGGACTGGTTGGGTGTTAGTAGCTCTAGGCGAGACCCCTCCGCGTTCAAGTCATGGGCTCTTAGTGGCAGGTACCTGGCTGCTGGCGTGTTCCTTTTTGGGGTCATGGTTTTTCTTCTGGCTGGTTGAGAACAAGGCGGGGTGGAGGTGTGGGTCTGCATGGCGAGAGCTAATATGACTCCCGGCCTTACTTTCATTAAAACAGATAAATAAATAAGAATTTTTTTTTTTTTAAAAAAATAAAAAAAAAGATATGTTAGTAATAGAGATCAATAAAATTAACTAGTGATTTCATATCTTTATATCTGTCTTATATATTTATTATCTCATAGTATATCATATTTGAATTTATCTAATATGGATGATATATTATTATTTTAATTTATATAATAGATATTTTATTATTCTATATAATGCAATATAATTCTTATTATTCAAGGTTTTCATCACATTATAGTATATATTATACATGTATAGCATTTTCACTCATTAAACTCTGTTTTCTGCTCTAATACAAAAGACCTGATTACCTATTTTATGACTGGTAGGGTTATGTCTTGGAATTGAGAGCTACTTAATCACATAACATTTTGCTTTCAGCCTGAATCCAGTTTTAGTCCCCACTAACCATACCTAACCGACAGTACCTCTGCTCATTAGACTCTGATCGACCACTACTCCTACTGTAGTTGTCTCTTAACACTGGTATAGGCATAAGTTTGGCTAATTATAATACTTTTCCGTGGAGTCTCATTATAATCATTTGATACCTTGAATTAGTTTCGTTCATGCTAGACGTGAACAGATTTATATATTTAAAGACTACCTGATTAGATGATGGTAGAGGCAGACTTTGACAGATAGTATTTCAATATACTTTGTTGAACAGCTACTCTTCTGCTATCCCAGTACACTAATAAAGCCTTTCTTAATTCGCAGCTATGGTCTCCTTTCTGGTAGAGTAAGCCACTTATTAACTATTGTACCTTTTACTGATAACATAATTAGCATCTTGTAAACATGTTACATTTGCCGACTACTCACTTTGGGAGTAGTTTTACATTTGGCACTTTGGTGATAGTAGGCTGTATGTTACTTTCTTTTCTGCTTTTTGTTGTTTACAGGTACAGTTCTTCCTTATGCTTTACTGCCTAGATTGTTTGGTTTTCTTTCTGTTAGTTGAGTGGAGTTAGTAGGAAAGGTTTTCTTTCAGATGAGGAATCTTCTTGGGCATATGGTTGGCTTTATAGTGAGACCGCTCTGTCTTCAGTTTGGGAACAATAAAGACAAGGCGCCTGAGTTGATCGTCCTTGAAGTTTGTATGGCTGAGCCAATACTGCAGAGTCCTGGGAGTAAGGGTTTTCTCTTGGTCAGGGGAGGAAATGGTTGTGTTTATGCCATAGCTAGTGCTGTATGTGCTGTTCTTGTATCTTAAACAATGAATAATATAATTTTTTTTTTTTAAAAAAAATAGATATCTGTAATATGGTGTGGTTCATTGTTCCTATTTTTCTTCCACATATTTTGACAACGCAATTGTCAAATATCATGGGTTATTGCTAGGCAGAAATAACCCGTATAACTTCAAAGATGTTTAGGCCAACCTAGATTTACTTTTGCAGAGGAAGATTGTTTACGAAAGCTCACAATACTGTTGTTTTATTTATGAATACTAAAAGTGAAGTAAAGTAGGTAATGTTAAATAGAATTGCAAGAAAAACATTATATTATTAAGGTCTCTTCTCCATTGCTTGCTGATGTCTAAAAGCTTGAGAGGTATTTTGATATTTATATTCTGCATCTGAGTGTTCATGGACTGCATTGATCTGTTATACAAACTATGTACCTCTCGGGATATAATTCGCAATGTCGGGTATTTTTCAATAGTACGAATATCTGGAGAGCCTGAAAACTACTACACCCTTTTTGGTAAAAACTATTTAGCAACTATACTGTTTCCAATAGTAATTATCTGATCTTTTGAGTATTTAGACTTATAGACTAGTTCTCAAGTCGTATTGAGTCAGCCCCAATTATTTCTCTTATCGATAAAATTATTTATTACATCTGTGGATTGTATTTGCAGAGGTAGTTGTAAGTTCAATCTTCCTAGGTCATCGACTTTAAACCTCCATAACTCCAGATTCTACTAACTGATATTATGTGGATGACTTCAGATTAATACATAGGTCATCATACTACTGGATTAGTAGATAATCCCTTTGTCGGCAACTTTAATAAGTTGTATGTGTAACCTTCATAGGTCACTGAGTTAGAAGCTTAATATCTCCTGATCCTACTAACAGATTGCTATCTCTTGACTTTTTTTGCATAGTAGAGAAGCTCTTCCATACGATAGAATCTTAACCATACTCTCGGAGGTCCTTGATTGTCATGCAGGGAGTATTCCAATTGCAAATAGTATTTGTAGAAAATAACTTAATACCAGAAATAACTTTGATGACAGTAGAAGTTGAATACATGATCTCTTGAGAGAAATTATATAATATTCAAATTGAGCCAAAGATGTAGGATTCTTAGTAGACCTTAAAATCTGTAGAATTATAGTCATAGGATATAACTGAGAAAGATATATATAATGATATACAGGTGCTATAAGGAGGCCAGAGTAGGGTGCTGGAAACCTGAGATCCCAATTCTGACTGGGGTTACTCTACCTCAGGTTGTTCCTAGGTATTGGATCCCATTACTGATAATATGAGCTTCCTCCGATCATGTCTGCACCTCTTTTTTCTACTTTTTATTATTATTATTATTAGTATTATCACGTATTGTTTGTTAAGGTACAAGAACTCACATGTAGCAGTAGCTATGGCGTAAACAAAAACATTAATCCAAAATCAAACAAAAAAAAAGGAAACCAAACTAGTACTTCCAAACTTCATGAACAACCAATATCGTAAGATCTATCATGCTAAATATAAATACAAACATTCAAACTCAATCAAGAGCAACCTAACTACTAAGTAAACGAAATAAAAGACCTTCTCATTTCTGAAAGTAACTAAATTATGAGACAGTAGATGTGGTGGCTGTGCTACCAGTGGGCTGATTTGGAGGGATAAGATCACTGAAGGTGGGCATTTTGGGAGGGAAATCAGCTGAGATAGGAGAGATGCAGTTAGCCATGCAGCCAAAGAGGGTCGATGTCCACCAGAGGAATTATTCCTCATATAGGCTCTCGATCCCTAGGAGGTAGAGGTTCCTAGTATGCTTACGGGAAGGGCACATGAAAATGGCGTGGTGGAAAATCTTAGTTTTCGTCTTACAGTATAGAGAAACATCAGAGAGGTCAGGATCCTATTAGGATTGGTGACCAGCCAGGTAGCTTTTTATTAGACATCATTTGATAGATACGTTCTGCCATGAACTTTCTATGACCTATAAATGGATGAGATGAAAACATGGTGGAATACATGTAACTGAAAGGGAGTGGGTATTGCTTTGCCCAGGTATTCAAAGGTAGCTGCCTTCAGCCTATCTTGATCGCAAGGAATGGGAGGTTACTTGGGGTCAGTCGGGGTCGAGGTGAGGTGAGAAGGACGTTGGATGCTAGGAGAACATGGAGGAGATGGCCTACAAGTTTAACTACCATGTGGGCTATAACATGCAGTAGAAGATGTCTTCTTACTGCAGGAGGGGGTTTCTAGTTCAGGGTCTGGTAGGCTGGAGTGTGGCCTCCTATGAGCAGGCGATGATCCTCTGGTAAGGAGAAAGGTGATGTGGTAGGGAAGGAGGAGTTGATCCTTGAAGAGGCTGGGTTCCTTTTAGGTAGGAGATAAACAAGCCTAAAGACTATTAGGCACTGTCGGTACTTAACAAGTCATTGCATATGTGGGAGAGCTGACTTATAAGAGAGGATGCCAGTAGGGGTTTATATGAAGCAGTTGGTTATCGACCTTCAGACCAGTCTCCAGAAGATGGCTAAGCAATCTGTCATAGAGGCTAAGGTAGAGAAGAGATTGGCTCTATAGAGCAGGTTGGGTACCAACAGGGAGGAGGCTAGATGACGACAGAGGAAGGGAGCTAGCCATTTACCATGACCTGAATGCCTTTTCAGTATTGAGAATAGACTTTCGGCCAAGGCCAGGCGCTTCGCGAACTCAGCATTGGTAGCTCTACAGAGGGAGCAAGATGCAGGCTCGAACCAGTAATCAAGCCTTTTGATTACACTGAAGGAGCAGAAGCAGAGTTAGTCTATAACTATAGAGAGGGAGGAGGGGGTGCTTTTCTGTCAAGGCATAGAGCAGTGCAAGGATTATATCTTAGGAATGGAGAATGAGATGTCCAGTCTTCATCCTCTTTGACTCAGCATCTTCACCAGATGCCAGAGGTGCTGGACATTTGTTCTGTATGAGTTGGAGGCCATGGTCACTGTAAGGTTGTTTAAATACAGGAGGATCAGGCCTAGCGGGATTGGGAAGTAAAGAGAGGAGAGGTAGATGACTAACAGGAGTGGCGAGATGAGAGAACTATGGGGGGTGCCAACCTAGACTGGCTTGAATATCCTATAAGAGCTCAGAGAGATGAGATGAAATTGATGTAAGTACCTGTGTGTGTGTGTGGGAGAGTGATGCTGGAAACTTGATGTATTTCCTAGCTATGAACGTTGCTACCTAAGTGAATACATGAATGCTAAGCCATGACACCCACTGTACTCTCCAACCCTAATTCCCATGAGGTAACTACAGTACTCCTTACTAACAATTGTCTGCCTGTATTCTGATGGCTTGTCGTCAAGATTTCATGCTTGGGTACTGGTTGATATACCTTGGTGCCAAGGCATCCGAATATTTTATGAATGGTCAAGTACATTCCTGATCATCACTTCAAACCCTGGAGTTGAATTCGAAGTAATCTACATATTGTATTAACTAATTATAGCCACATTGATGTGATCTTACTTGGAAAAAGAAGGGCAGGTCTTCTGATTGCGTAATAGTTTAGAACAATACTATAGCTAACAAATTAGCAGCTCCATGTTGCCCTGGAGTTAATCCCCATCTAAATCTGGATGGTCCTCCTTTATATTTCCTCCATTTTCTTTGTCATTTCTATCATCACTGCCATCATCCAGGTCGCCACCCAATATTATTAGAGTTGAGTGTTCTCCTTTGCTTGGCTTCCCCTTACTCTATTAAGGAATCTCCATAGGTTTGTTCATATCTGCTGAATCTTCCTTCTCTGATGGGGCTAACTCCACTGTAGCATGCCTACCACTTAGGTGTATGCAATTTAGTGCTTTAAGTTTGTCAAGCACTAAAGCCAAAGTATCTGACAGCTGGATTTGATACCTCTGAATGTTATGGGTAAAGTCACAGTAGCGTTCTGCCTTCCTTTACCTGTTGAGTGGCCAGATTTGATATCAAGGTCCATAATGCTTGATTCTCTTCAGTCTGTTATTCTCTGAACTCCTGGAATACTTGTTCTAGGATAAGGTCTCATTCAAGAGCTTCTCGCTACAGCTGAGTAGTTATGTACTCCAGATGATCTTGCTAAGTATTCTTTGTTAACAAAAATAACTGACTGCTCAATGTAGACTGCAATCATTATCCATTACCTCCTCCCATTTTCAATCTCATTAAAAGAAATTTCATCAACTCAACCAAAGCCCTATCACATTATCTGATTCTTTTTCCTTTAAATACTATTCTTCCTATTCTTCGCAGTCATCTAAAAAATCCTATTCTAACCTATTACAACTCTGTATTTACCAAGGAAAGAATTCTTGAGCTACACAAGCCTCAGATAGGATATCAGCAGATTTCTCACTACCTCAACATCCCCCTCATAGTTGTCAAAAACAAAATCTCAAAGAAAGATTTAGAAGGCAAGGAGCGGAAGAGTAGAGAATGATATCCTAAGACTACCAAGTTACAGAATGGTGCTATAGTAGAGGAAGCTCTTGAAAATCGCAATACTACCTATTTTGAAATTTCCCAAAAGGTGGCTCTCAATGTTTCTTCTATAACGGTCAGGAAAAGACATGCATAAAGGCAATATAAAAAGTAGTTAGCACATGAGAGAGTTCAGTTGAATGAGGATCTAGCTCAGGAGAAATTGGAATAGGTATTAGCTCACAGGCACTGGACAAGAGAGATATAGAAAAGGAAGGCAATCTAGGGAGATAAAGTTACTTTACAGGGGTAAGGAGGAAAGAGGAGAAAATGAGTACTTAGATACCTAAAAGAGAAGTAGAATAAGGATTGTATGGAACCTACTGCTAGGACAGGAGAGAGGAATATTGGCTAAATAATGACTGGTTTATTTTATGGTCAAACTGATGGTCTCTTTTTTCCTGTTTTTCCTGATTCTTCTTCTACTGGAGGTGGAGTAACTGGAAAGTCAATTATTGAGGTTTATGATCAATATGACTTTATGGAAATATGGGAAAATATTAAGGAGTATCTTGAGTGGGAAGAGGTTTTCTTTATCATTGATAATGCTAAGACTCATTTACCTTTTAGGAGATGGCTCAGAGGGTGGGGCATTACTCTTATCGAAATTCTAGCCTATTTACCAGATGTCAATCTAAATGAACATGTTTAAGTTATGGTGAAAGATAAGCTTCAGAAGCATTATGCTGACCTATATCTCATGAAGGGCTCGGACAATAAGATTAAAAAAGCTATTGAAGAGGCTATTACTACTTATTGGAAACTTCTTAACTCAAAGATTGTGGCTTCTCTAGCAGGTTCAATGGTAGATAGGATTGAAGCAATTATTCAGGCAGATGGATGGTACACTAAATATTGATTTCTACCATGTATTAACATTTTTTTATTGTATTTTTATTATTGTAATATGGAAATTGGTGAGGAGGTGGTTATTGTACGATCAATTTATTTGTCCGTTTATTGTAATCGGTTATTTTTGTTAACGAACAATATCTTGTAATGTCAACTTAGTAGCAATCTCTCAGTTGATCCTTCCTTGGATTTCTCAGATGTTTACTCCCACCACAGTAGACTGACATAACATAATGGCTATATCACTGTCATGTATATCTTGTCCTTCCAGTAATTGTTGTTGGACTTCTATCAGTCTATGTATGTTAGCCTGCAAGTCAGCTAACAGGATGCTTGTAACGTGTTCGCAAGGTGCTAATCACGTTATCAGTAAAGAATACGATAGTTGGCAGGTGGCCTGCTCTTCCAGAGAGGAGACGAGAGCTGAGAACTAAAGGAGGCTTCGAGGGTGTACTGAGAAACAAAAAAGTAACCGTTCAACCAAGTATATTGAAATACTGTCTGTCGAAGTCTGCCTTTTCTATCGTAGAAACAGGTGGTCTTTAAATACACAAATCTGTTCATATCTAGCATGAACGAAACTAATCAAAGGTATCAATCGATACACTTTGGTAAAACTCCTTAAGTATCAAAGCGATACTTAAAATAAAACATAAAACAAAACCAAGTATCAAAGTGATACTTAAAACAAACCAAGTATCAAAGCGATACTTAAAACAAACCAAGTATCAAAGCGATACTTAAAATAAAACATAAAACAAAACCAAGTATTAAAGCGATACTTAAAACAAAACTAAGTATCAAAGCGATACTTAAAACAAAACATAAAACAAAACCAATAACCGAGTACCCGTACCGGTTACATTCCCCAAAACAAAACAACTGTTTAAACAAACAAAACCTAATAATCATCAAAAGCGGAGTCTGAGAAACTAAAGGCTTCAGTTTCCGCCAAAAGTTCTTCATCATAGGTGTCGCACCAGGGGCAAGAAGAAACCCTAAGAAACATTTAGACTCAAAGAAAGGTAAATCACAGTAGTTACGAATACCAGATTCGCGCTGTACATTAACCCAAGCGTGATGGCAATCAGGACAGTAATCTATCCAGAGGATTTTGAAATAGTTATCAAGTTGGATAACATCGCGGTTCAACAACAGTCCAACAATCTGTTGTCGCAGCCTCACATTGACTTCCATATAGTTTGACATTGTTATGGTATTCGGATGGTGATTGGTGACTAGAGAAG
Source organism: Tuber melanosporum (assembly GCF_000151645.1). Lineage (NCBI taxonomy): Eukaryota > Fungi > Ascomycota > Pezizomycetes > Pezizales > Tuberaceae > Tuber > Tuber melanosporum. The sequence goes on from NW_003298761.1 coordinate 41,476, forward strand.
GTTGTCCAGAGCCTGCTCCATAGCTTGGTTTTCCTCATCGCTGCTTTCGAATTCCGACTCAAAGTATGGTGCCCAAAATCCATCTCTAGCTTCGAGTTCTGCATGCCATCGCTCAGTTTCTGGCATTGTAGGTGTCCAGCACATGGTGATATAATTGATTGTTGGGGGGAGGGATTCGTTTGGTATGTTGTCTTTCCACCATTCATTTACCATTTCCATGGCGTGCTCTAGTCCTTCTAGTGCTTCCCAGCTGTTCTCGCTCGTCGGATATCCTTTCCATTTGACTAGAAACTGATCATTTCCATGTCAAAGGTGGTGGTCTTGGATTTCTTCAACTTCCCATTCATCTTTCTTTTCAATGATGATAGGTGCGGGTCGAGAGTGGGTTCTTCCAGGGAACTTGGAGTCATCATTTGGGTGGAATCGTTTGACAGCAGAGGCATGGAAGACCGCGGTATTGCGGCGGTACATGCGTCCATCCATCTGGACAGTGTAGTTTTCTGTATGCTCGTCAAAAGATAAGACTTTGAAGGGTCTTCGCCACCTGGGTTGCAATTTCTTGCTGTGTCCGACATTGGTAATGAACATATTTCCATATACCAGGAGCATATCACCCGGTGGGATAGGGACATGCTTCTGTCGTCGCTTCTGAGCGGTGGTGGTACTTCGGAATCTGGCAGCTTTAACAGCTTGGAAGGCATCATTCCGGATTGCTTGATGGTGGTTAAGGTGTTCATCGGAGGCGGGGACTGAGGAGTTCTTGAATAGTGTTGTAGGTAGGAGGGGGTATTGGCGGCCAAAGACTGCCTTATATGGTGAGATTCCCAGGGTATCTGAAAATCAGGCATTGATATATGCGGCGAGTTCAACTAGGGCTGGTTCCCAGTTGGTTTGTCGTTCATTGATCATGTTCCTAATTCCGGTCTTAACCTCACGAATTTTTCGTTCTGCCTGGCCATTAGTCTCATGGTGTCCAGGGGCAGCCATAATGTGGTTTATTTCGAGGGAGGTCAAGGTTTGCTTCCAGAATCTAGCAGTAAAGCGGGGATCAGCGTCACTGACAATAGATAAGGGGTACCCATGGGGGGTAAACAGGTATCGTTAGAGGTTATTCCAGGTGTCTTTGGAGGAATCGGTAACTTTCATTGGAATGAGCCAGGTATATCCAGAAAATCGGTCCACAGCTACCAAGATGGTGTCAAATCCAGTGGATTTGTTGAATGGTGCTGCGAAATCGATGGCATATGATTCGAATATTTCACATGGTAGTTGGAGGGTCTGTGCCTTTCCTTCAGGTAGTTGTGTTCACTCCTTGTTTGCCTGGCAGAGTTCACATTGTTTGATGAAATCGCGGAAATCTTTGCGTATCTCACGCCAGTAAACATATTCTGAAGCATATTGAAGGTTGCAGTCCGCACTGTGGTGTCCTTTGTTGTGAATCTCGGATATGACATATTCTCTAATCGTCATTGTGTTGAACATATAGCCTTTTGGTATATATAGACAATGTTCACTGTAATGGGTGCTGGTAAAGACCATTCTGTTGGATATGTTGTAGGGGGTGAGGTCTCCATGCCTGGAGCTATCCATGGCTTTGAAGTAAATCGGGTCATGGCTGTATCCTGCTATCATTTGGCTTTGGAAAGCTGAGGTTAATTCTTCTGTGGTTGATCTAACATCTCGTTCATCCTCGATTAGTGATCCTCTTGTTGGTTCAATAGGGGCTTCCTCTTCTTCAAAGGTTTCATAGAGTTGACGACAATGCTTGGGAATAGTAGGGGGTATAGCCGAGACAATGGTTTCATTGTTGTATACTTGTAAGGGTCCACCATATAGTGGTCGTAAATCGACTATGGGAGGAGAGGATGGCGGGGCTGACTGTGGGGAGTGTAAATAGGATATTGCATCCATGTAGGCTGCTGCTTGTTCGAGTTCTTCAAGACCTTGGTATCGTGTTGGAGCAGGGTTAAGGATATGAGGAGATTGGGTTGATTCATTTCCATCGATCATCTCTTCTGCTCCTTCTTCAGTGTCGAAGCTGGTGTTTTTGGAATCATCAGCAGGCATATAGTACGGTCGCTGGTACCTGTTGCCAAACTTAATCTCAGTCTGGTGAAAAGGACTGGTGTTGTGATAAAAGTGAGACCAGTGGAGTCTGCTTTGCTCAAGCTCGTGAGGAGGGGTGCTGCGGAGCGTGCAATTGTCTTTCCATTCTTCGTCAATGTCCTTTTCACGTTCCGTTCCGGCAGCACTGTACATGGTGTAAGAGAAAGGATTGGAGGGAGTGGCAGAGCTGGCGGTAGCCATCAATGGTTCTTGTTCATAGGAGGTGTCGTCAGGGCTGTCTTCGCTTTGTCTTGTGTGATCATGAACAAGAGGAGGATCTGTGAGGTCTTGATTCTCATATAGGGGGGAGAGAGCATCCGCTAAATAGTTGGTTTCTTCCCGGGGTATAGATGATCTTTGCATCGTATTTGCTGATTTCACCTATCTATCTTGTTCTTCTTCTTCCAGGTATTCTTTCTGTTTTAAGATTAGTGAGAGGTTGGTGGTCGGTAACAATATTGAAGGTATTGCCCATCAGGATGTGGTTGAAAGCGGCGAGAGCATCAATCACAGCAAGGGCTTCCTTGTCTGTTCTTCCATAGTTCATCTGTGAGTTAGTGAACTTTCTGCTGTGTAATGCCGCCGGTCTTGCCATTTCATGGGAGACCCCTTGCCCAATCCATGCTCCAACTCCAACATCCGATGCATCAGTAATCAGCCATATTGGTTCTGGTTTACTATAATCGATAGGTTGAATACCGTTGGCGTTTTTAATCAACTCCTTGATGTTGGTAAAGGCTTGGTCATGAGTGTGGGTCTAGACAAATTCTGCATTGCCGGTAAGGTCTGTGAGCGGCGCTGTCACAGTAGCATGGTGTGGTAGAAATTGGGAAATATAGTTGACTAGTCCTAGGAATCGCATGAGTTCTTTTTGATTCTGGGGTGTCGTCCATTCCGTCAAACAGGATATTTTTCCACTGGCTGCGTGTATTCCTTCATCATCTATAACATGTCCTAGGATATCGAGTTTATCGGCAAACAGGATTGATTTGTTTCTGCTAGCGTAGAATTTAGCTTCCCTAGGTTTGGTACAAACCAAACCTATATGGTAGGCGTGTTCTATTTCGGTGTTTGAGAAGATAAGAATATCATCAATGTAGACCCAAACAAAATGATGGAGGTATTCGCTCAGGAGGTTTTCCATAATTCGCATAAAGGTGGCGGGTGCATTCATATCACCTTGTAACATAACTAGGCTAATGAAACTTCCGAAGGGTGTTTTGAAACTGTTGGAGCGTTCGCTTTCTGGATCTAACCTTGTTTGGAAGTAGGCATCGCTTAGGTCAATCTTACTTCGGAATCTAGCCCGTCCAACTGCATTTAGGATCTGGGTTTGGTGTGGAATAGCGGAGCTGTCCCTAACTGTATTTTCGTTCTGTAGCTTGAGGTCAACCAAGGGGCGGATTCTATTTCTATCTGATTTAGGTTGAACAAACATAGGAGCGGCACCTGGGGCTTCTGCCCAGTAGATAACTCCTCTTCTTTGTTGTTGGTTGATCCAATCACAAAGTGGGCCTTTGTATGCATCAGGAATAGAGTAGGTGGGTTGGTTCTTGAGATTAGCGGGGTCTCGGAGGTGAATGTGGTGGTGCACCTCTCTCATAGGCAGTAGTTCTTCGTGTATTTGATCAGGGAAGACATCAGAGTATTCATCCAATAGTCGTTGGGTAGTTGCTTCACAGACTGCGGCTCGGTACTCTCCACTTGTTGGCTTGCAAGAGATTCTGACCTTCTGATCCGGGAAATCGATGGTTAATTCCCCATACCTGATTATAGCTTTGTGGCAGTTCAGAAATGGCATACCTATTAGGGCATAGTATTTGGCTAAATTTCCAACCAACATTTCCTGGGGGGGTAGGACTGCAGAACCAAGTCGAATAGTCGCACTACAGGTTTTATGGCTTGTGGATCGTGATCCCTTTACTGCCATATTGACTGGAATGGGTTGGTTAAGGTCTCGAGTTGGGAGTCCATGGACAGAGACAAAGGCAATACTGATCATATCTCTTCCGATTGCACCAGTGTTGAATAGAACTCTCACCTTTTTGCCATTGACCAGGATAGTACCTACCAGAGCGGTGTGTACTTTGAAGGTAGCCGGAGGTCAAACACTGTTGCATTCCACATCGATATACCCAATATGTATCTCCTTATAATCACTGGATTGGGTATCATCTCTATCGCTTTCAACATTGTTGGCTGATGCTTCTTGCTTAATTGCCTTTCCTTTCCTTTTCTTGGTAGGGCAGTTCCTTGCCATATGTCCTGTTTTTCCACATTCAAAACATTCTCCTTTCTGCCGTCTTGATTCTTGGGAGGATTGTGTTTTTTTCTTGAAAACTCGTGGAGTATCGTCTTCAGAGTAGCTGGGGGCTTCATGCCGTGGCTGGTTGTTCCTACTGAGGATGTCTGTGTTTTGTAGGCCTTGGTCTCATGGAGAATGGCGTCCTTTCATTCTGCTCTTGCAATCATTATTGCTATGTCATCGCGGTTTTCCTCGAGTGGTTCTACTTCTGGCTGGAGGGTAGGGTGCATAGTGTCATAGAATCGTCGCTTCAAGATGTATTTGGAGATACTTCCTCTCTCCATTCGGTCTTTATACATCATCAGGTCCGTAGCCACATCGGTGATTCGCTTGACGTGCATTCCGTTAACTTGCTGGAGCTGGTTGAATTTGTTGTATAGGAGGTCATTGGTTATAGAGGATTGAAATCGTCATTTCAGATAATCGAGGACTGTAGTTCCTCTTAATCTTACATTTCCACCGAAATCCTGATAGCATTGGTGGTATGCGTCGGTTGCCTTTCCTTCGCAGAATGATCCAATGATAAGTCGGGTTGTAGGGTCTTCTACATCATTTCCTTGTAAGAGTAGGAAGTGTGAGAGTTCTGTCGCCCATCGGTCAAAGACTTCAGGTTTGAGGTCTTTTCCTTCTCCTGTGAACTTCGCTGGGAGGTGGAGTTTAAACTTAGGGAGTTCAAATGCTGCGGGTATCTCCTCTTTTTCAGGCCTGGCCCGAGATTTTCCTCCTCCAGAAGGCCCTCCTCCTGTGCTAGCCATATCTGATTCGCTACTGGACTCGGGGTCAATTGGAGGTTCAATGGGAGGCTTCTTTGCTGGAGTAGAAGGGAATTCTCCAGGAGGTTGTGTATCTTCCGCGTTTGCAGGATTGCCTGGCTCTTTAGCAGAGTGCAGGGGTGGTTTCTTTCTTGTAAGGTCTTGCCGTGGGATTTGCTTCGCACTCCTGGTCGTCAAAGACTCTATCTTGTGTTTGAGATGAAGCCGAATGTGCTGTGATTCTGCCGCTTCTCTCCACTAGCGTTCTGAGGTGGATATCGATAGGTTGATCAGGCCTAAATCCGGGGACAGGTTCTTAACCACTTGCTGAGGTTAAAAAAATGTAACGTGTTCGCAAGGTGCTAATCATGTTATTGGTAAAGAATACGATAGTTGGCAGATGGCCTGCTCTTCCGGAGAGGAGGCAAGAGCTGAAAACTAAAGGAGGCTTCGAGGGTGTACTGAGAAACAAAAAAGTAACCGTTCAACCAAGTATATTGAAATACTGTCTGTCGAAGTCTGCCTTTTCTATCGTAGAAACAGGTGGTCTTTAAATACACAAATCTGTTCATGTCTAGCATGAACGAAACTAATTAAAGGTATCAATCGATACACTTTGGTAAAACTTCTTAAGTATCAAAGCGATACTTAAAACAAAACATAAAACAAAACCAAGTATCAAAGCGATACTTAAAACAAACCAAGTATCAAAGCGATACTTAAAACAAACCAAGTATCAAAGCAATACTTAAAATAAAACATAAAACAAAACCAAGTATCAAAGTGATACTTAAAACAAAACCAAGTATCAAAGCGATACTTAAAATAAAACATAAAACAAAACCAATAACCGAGTACCCGTACCGGTTACAATGCTAAAGACAATGTTAGCAGTATCAATGCTGGTTGAAATGTCCTACCATATTTAATCTATGACTATTCCTACCCTTGTAGCGAGTCTTGCAAGGTCTGTCACATGGGTATTAGGACCTCGTATAGTGGATCTCGAAACTAGAGAGTAGGCTGTTGAGGACGGAGGGACACTGGGAGCTTTACCAGCTGGTCCTCAAAAAGGTTTCCAGAGAGCCAAAGAGAGAGAATACGAATGACTGAAAGTTGTGAAGTGATTATCTCTTGAGATATCCATTGGTTCCCCCAGGATTATCTGCTTAGGAGGTTGTACCATCTTTTTTACTCATTTGTAAGCTTCTTTTTTTCTCATAACCAGACTATAAAGCCTGCATTTTTGGATGTTTCTGTTTGTATAGAATATGCAGCAGGACACTTAGTATCCTGGCCATGTTGTGCAGTAGAAGATAGTTTAATGAATGTTCAGATATATTATGAGTCCCTAAGCTAGAGGTATAGTAGTAGAGAATCTACTAGTAAAGGAACTTTCGTCACTAGTATCTAAACTAAGAAAAGCTTTTCAAACGAATTCTGGTCCATATGAGGTTATGTATAGTTTCTGGAATTGTTCCTTAGTTGGAACTTAGCCTCAGTAAGTATATGACGGATTTGAGTATCTTGTATCAGAAATGGTATCTTTAAAAGCTCGAATTGACTAAATAATTCTTGACTAAGTTATTAGATAGTAAGTATATCGTGGTTGGTAGTTTGGATATTGAATTTGTTCCAGATAGTTCCTAGAAGGTATCTAGGTCACCTGTATTTTCAATAGCTCCGCTGAAGGGGTAAAACCAACGAATGGACTTAGAGAATGATAGAGAGTGATGACTGATTAGACTAGAGAGTCTTGGTAATAAGGAGATTTAATAATATATGGTTAGGTGGAGATAACTAGTAGAGACTCAGAATTGTCTAAGCTAAATAGGATTTGTTTCCGTAGCTGGTAATTGTTTAGGAATGCTTAAAATATACTCATTTGTTTATGACTACTAGTAGCAACATGAAGTAGTTAATGTAGAATACAAGAGTAAGAACAATATTATATTATTAAGGTCTCTTCTCCTTTACTTGATGATATCTAAAAACATAGGAGATATTTCAATATTTATATTCTGCATCTGACTATTTGCGGACTACATATATCTATTATACAAACAATATACCTCTCTTATTATAACTGGTAACATCAGGTATTTTTCAAAGGTGCGAACACCTAGAGATTCTGAAAACCTCCACACTCTCTTCAGCAATTACTATTTTACTAATTAGGAACTATACTATTCCTAATAGTAATTATCCAATCTTCAGAGTCTTTCAACTTAAGACCTAGTTCTCAAGTTGAACTGAGTTGTCCCCAATAGTTCCCATTATCAATAAAATGATCAGTTTCATCTGTGGGTTTGTATCTACAGAGTTGGACATAAGTTTAACCTTTTTAGATCACTGACTTTAAACCTCCATAACTCTGGATCCAACTAACAGATATTTTCTAGATAACTTCCTATTAATCCATAGGTAGTTATTCTCCTGATTAGCAGATAACCTCTTGGTCAGCAACTGTGACAAGTCATGTATGCAACCTTCTTATGTTATTGACTTTAAAGCTCACTATCTCCTGATTCCAAGGACAGATTTCTATCCAGTGACTTTTCTCGTATAGCAGAGAAGCACTTCTATAGGGGAGTATGTTAACCCTTCTGCCATAGGTTCTTGGTTGTAGTGCGGGGATCCTTGCAGTTACAAGTAGTATTGGTTGACAATAACTCAATACTAGAAATAACTATTACAACAACTGGAGTTGAAGATGTGACCTCTCGCGAGGAATTATATAATACTCCAATTGAGCTAAAGATGTGACATTACAGTCGCAAGACGCAAATAAGATAGATATGTATAATGATGTGTGGATCCCATCAAGGGGCCTGAGGGTGGTATTGGAGTACAGAGATTCTGATTCTGAGTGCAGTTACCCTGCTTGGGGTGGTTTCTAGGTATTGGATCTTGGTACTCCTAACAGGAGTATGGTTGTTACATCTATTGGAGTCTTGGTAAATATTTAGACAAAGATCAATTACTACTGTAGTTTTTGGAACAGTATTTCATGATTGTAAATAGCGCCAAGATAAAACTCTTTGTGCTAATAAAAGAAGAATTTGAGAATTTAGATGTTGCTAAAAGGATAGATATTCTGGTAAGTGCTGTTTGCTAACTGGAAAAACAAATACTAACATAAGCAATTTCCTGATAATTTGTTCAAGTTAGGATAGTAAAGGCATTTTGACTTGTTCAATGTTTCATCAGATAATAGACACATTTATCTACAGCAGGAAGAAAAGAAACAATAAAAATGCTAATAGAATTTTCATCAATAGGGATTGGTAACTATTCCTTTTTTGTAGACATCAATAGTGTACCATCACTTGCTGAACTGCCAAACTATCCTGTATACCAGCTCTAAAGCCAGTACTAGTACTATGGTTCATTTTTCCATTTTGTGGTTCATGAACTTTGAATCAGCTGGCTGAACTGTGGTGAACTGCCTGTGTGAAACCCCCTGTTGGTCTAGTGAACATTATACTATAAGTTACAGGCATAAAGAACCTGAACAATAGTGCCAAGTTAAGTGGCAATACTGGAGTATATGACAGGGAGTTGAAAGCATATGGAAGAAGGTATTTTCTTGGCTAATGAGACTACAATAAGGGTTGGTTCGAATATTCTTACTGGTTAAAAGAAAATTCTTGAATTTTTTATAATACAAAATAGAATTAAAAATTATATAACAAAATTAGAAATTAGAAATTAAGATTAAGAACTAGAAGCAAATATCTACAAACTACTATCTTGAAAGTCCTCCTTGTGCTGTAATAATGGCCTCAATTATGTGAGGTATTGAATCAATAAATGATAAGAGTATAGTTTCAGAAATCTTTTACCATTCTTCCTCTATTGCGGCCTTCATACCTTCCATTGCATTTAGGTGGGGCTGCTTATTGAGAATATCCTTTAGTAGTTGCCAGCCATTCTTTATCGAGTTGAGATCCAAGGAGCAAGAAGGCTAGTAGAGCTTCTACATGCTTGTTAGGAATACCGAGATCCAATACCTAGGAACCACCCTAGGTAGGGTAACCTCTCCCGAAATCGAAATCTCAGGTCTCCAACACCCTCCTCCGGCCCCCTTACGGGGCCCGCGCGTCATCATACATATCGATCTAAGTTGCGTCCTGTGAGTATTATACCACAAAATCGAAGGTGTTAAAATAATACCGTATACGTCGCCGCCGTCCGTCCGACCGGATCCTGTTCGCAGGATACATAAGAGGGGACCTTCGGCTAGGTCTGGGAAGTATAACGGAGTGAATCCGTCAACTACCCAGAAAGTTACAAGGCTTCAAGAACGAGATTTCTTCGGCATAGGCCATAAGTAACGGGACGTTTTCGGGCAAAATGATGATGATGAATAGTAAAGGATCTTAATGAAAGACCAATACATTCACATCTACCCTACGATAACCAGAAGAGTCTGGAACTCCTGAGAATACTACCATCGAACCCAATTCAGTTCGAGGAGTGTTACAACTAGGTTCTGGTACATACTGCAACCGAAGGGGTGACTCCCAAACCGGTAACAGTAACCAGAATCCTATTACCCATGGCAACCAAGGGTTACCGACCGAGGGATTATCTACCAATCCTATGGAAAGGCTTCCTGCAGGCAAGTAGGAAGTCCTCCGGAAAAGACCTATCAGTTGGGTATGGAGTTATGAAGAGTTGAAGTTAGATGACCTTGAAAGTCGGTAATAACAACTATCTTCGCAGATGCAACCCGCAGACGAAACTGATCATTTCGTCGACAAGGGAGACGATTGGAGCCAACACAGTTCGACTTGAGAATTGGGCCATTTGTCTAAAAAGACTCGCACCATCGGATAATTACTATTGGAAACAGCATGACTTCCAAATAGTCATATTATAATTATCAAAGAGGGTGTGATGATTTTCAGGGTCTCCAGGTGTTCGCACCTTGGAAGAAAACCCGACGTTGCGAGTTATATTGGAAAAAGGTACATGGTTGTATGTTAGTCAGATGTAGTCTGCGAACACTCAGACGCGGAATATAAATATCGAAGTGCCTCCCAAGCTTTAGACATTATCAAGCAATTGAGAAGAGACCTTAACCATATAATATTGTTCTTACGATTTTACTTTACTTTACCCTACTTTACTTCGCTCTTAGTAGTCATAAACGAAACAAGTGAAGTCCGAGCCTTTCTAGACAATCTCTGTCTATAAAAACGAATCTCGATCGGCCTAGACAACTCTGAAGTCTATCAGGTTGTCTCCGCCTAACAATGCTCCAGTATTCTTGAACCATACAAGTAAATCTGGTACAGTATGCTGGGACTCTATCTTCCTTAAGCCAAAGAAGTAATCCCCCACCAGCCTGTCCATTCTCCTGCTCCCAAAATGGCTGAGAAGCTGGAATCAAGACATTGGTAACATATCTCTTTGCAGTTATAGTCCCCCAATTGTTCCAATCCCAAAGGACAAGCAGGATTTTATTGCCCTCAGAAATCCCACCCCAGGTCATAATAGAGTTCTTCTGGACGAATTTTGAGATGAGGCAGTGGTCATGAAACTCCTCCTCAGGGTATCAGGTGATCTAGGTATGGTTTAGAGTACCTAAGAGCCAGTCATATTACCTGTCAGTCCAGATTACCAGGCACCAGTCATTTAGCGTCTAGTCATGATGGGCTATAGCAATGTCCAATCATAGCTGGTGCTAGCTGGTGTCAAGGAGGGGTTACTGGCAGGCAACTGAGATGGCCATATCCTTCCTTGGTGAATGCCTTGCGAAGAGTTCTATCACAGGCCTCAATATTGCAGAGGGCTGCCACCTCTCTGAGAGGCATTCACCAATGTTCTGCACTCTTTGTATTACAGGCTACCAGGTGACCTCTGGTTAGAGTATCAAGTAGGACTGGCTGTCCCTTGTTTTTTTGGGGGAATAGCTGGAGCTTGACAAATATTATGCATAGTACTAACTGATAGGTTTTGATCCTCAGCTATTCTCTGATGTCAAGCCTGCAGCAAAGCACAGTGCCTGAACCTGTCAGCGTGTCTTGTATGAGGTGTGTTTGTATGGCATTGCGCTGTAAAAACAGTTAAATATCTGTGAGTAACTGGCTATGATCTTATTTCCTTAACTTACCTTTTTTCACTTTTTTTTTCTCCTTCAATTTTGAACTTGATTTCACAATATTCAAACAATTGACCTGGAAGATGTAGCACGATCCACAGGGAAAACCGCTATATTGGCAATATCTGTTAACCTATTTACCCCTTTTACCTTCCTTTCTTACTATCGTTTTAGGAAATGTTACACTATTTGCAAGGATCTGTCCCCTCTCCCGGACACCCCTACCACCCCCCCCCATATTACCCCCCTGTGTTCGGGTTCTTTATGCTTGTAACTTGTACAGGAATGATATTTGGGTGTCCAGCTTCAACCCGGCAGCGCAAGTACGACAACACTTCCTCACCAAGCGGCGATGGACTGCGGGACACTCTTGACATGTGTGCTGGGCATTTTTTCTGCAGTCGCAGATTTAACACTAATTCCTAATTCTTAACTGCGCTTTGGCTCCAATTGGCGAGAGAGAACTCGCTTAGCTCTGGGTCGTTTAAAAAAATATTGGTGAATGTTGTTTGTGAAATTCACCATTCACCATCGGGATACAAGGATCTTGACATACCGGAATTCAGATATGGTACAGCCTACTTTAAAAAAACAAAGAAGTCGGATAACTTGGGGTTAGAAACATGGAAACCGATTGAATGGCTCAAGTTACTCGACACTCCAACCCGAACTCCAGAATCTCATGTCTCATTTTCCGTGCTTTTACCGCAGGCTGCATTTATACTTGTACGTGTACCGGTACTCGTACATGGCAAGAGGTATAATGGGAGAATGGAGAAGAGGGGGTGGTTGTTTGTCAATGGGTTTCTAGTACGGTAGATTATTCGAAGCTTGTTCTCTTCCAATAATCGATTGCTGCCAGGGTGATTGAATGATTGACACTTGGGATCGAAAAGACGCACTGGGGAGTACTGGCCACGCGGAATTGTGTTTTCTCCTCGCCATACTTACCATACACCTTGGACGGTCGGTTTCGCTGTCAGCGAGGAACTGCGGCGTTATCTCCGGTGGTGGGGTGTTGCGCCGGGTGTTACTCGAGCGCCGTGGCAATACCGGGAGTGGAGGTTACGGGCCATTCCCAGTTTCCCATGCTGCATGTGGTGCTTCCGGGTGTTTGATTATGACGGTCTTGGACCACTGTGCCAGGGGGTTTCCTTCGTACTCATGATCTGGATTGTGTTCCGGTAAGGAAAGGTCCCGTATTTTTGTTCGGTTGTAACTTTACAGTGAACAGGATTAGAAATATTATATCATAGTACTTGCGCTGCCGTTATCAGGCTCACACCAGAGCGATCAAGATGGAGCTGGGGAACCAAATCTAATCCGTGGAGCTGTTGAGAGAATCTGTATCGATGGGAGGCCCGGATTCAATCGGGTGCGGGTGGCCGGACACCCAGTAGTCAGGGGCTTGCCTAACTTTTGCTACCTTAGGACTCTTGAAATTCACTATGGTACGAGTATCATCATGATTACTCTCAGCGGAAATCTGCCCGTCACCCCCTGTTTCCGGGTATTTATGGCAGGGTTACGGGTACCCGGGTACTGGGAACGGAAGTGATTGGTGTGGAAATAACTCCAGCATGACAATGTGCTCTCTCTTAGATCCAACTTCACCCACCATCTAACCGTAAAAGGTTGAATAATTGACACTCGTGGATAGGGGGGCCGAAAAAACTGCGGAAACTGACCTCCTCAGCCCCCCCCCCCCTCAAGAGGGTGCTGGACCTCGCCAGCGAAAGAAACCCAAATACCTTAGCGCGAGCACCAACTTTTCGAGTTCTTGCAGAAATCCTTTGTAATATCATACCCCTCTCCATCATCTGGTTCCTCAAGACAGCAACTCCAGGTGTTTCTCCATATACCCACGACTCCATTAGCCGTCCCATCAGATGAGCTCCACAAGAGGAATATACTTTAACACAAGTACATGTTGCCAGAGCAATCGAGGTTGGAGTTGAGGATCCACATCGGTGGCCGAGAGAGTTATGGGTGGGCGGACACGGCTTCGCTTGAGATATACCCGGTTCGCACCGCCAGCACTACGGGACCAGTATCACGATTTTGTCGGCGAGTTAGTTGCTTATACGGGTAGGGATACCCCGACATGGGAGCTTACTCGTAATGTCGAAGCGTTTTGGGGAAGGAAAAGACTGCTATTGCAAACCACCAAAAATTGGGTCTTTTGCTTAGATCTGGGCGGTATGCAATAGCACTTCTCTTTAAAAACGCTTTGACACCACGAGCACACTGTCACGGTATGATACTAGCGCAGGAGCGGCGGCCTCGTTCTGTGGTCAGACGATTGGCTATACTGTACAGTATGATACTAGTACTCGAGTACTCGAGTAGTTGGGTTACTGACGCCGGGGTTATCATGGCTTAGGTTGGTTCTGGCTTGGGATAGCCGGGCAGTCGGTCTTAGTCCTAGGACAAGTATTACGAGATTTAACAGAGGAGGTTAGAATGGGTGCTTTGAGAGCGCAGTGGGATGGAAGTTGAAATCCGTCTGAATCCAGTTTACACTAGGGCAAGAACTCGAAAAATTGGGCCATGTGCTACCGGTGGGACGTTGGAGTTGCCCCTCCTAGTAAGGTCTGATGCCTTTTTATTTGAGTGCTTGAGGCATGAGCCGTTTCCATGGTCCCTACGAGTACGATACTCGTACTGTCCCTCCCGTTCCACAGCTTTATCTAAGGCTCTGCACAGTGCTTCTTGTATCCAGGCGGTAAGCTGTCGGGGTGTTCTGGTCTGTTCTACTCAAGTAAAATCTGGAACACTAGCCTATTTTGGTAATCCTGATAAGAAAAACCCTCTTGGTTGGCAAGAGTTGAAGTGCTCAAGGATACCGCAAAATCTATTGCTCCATTACTCCCAATTACCCAAATAGCCTAGTCTTCCAAATTCTAAAAAGCACCGGTCGACTACTCGAGTAATATGTCTAGACACCTTGTAGGATTTAGCGTGGCCCAACGCCAATTTTGAACTCCACCCACTTGGCAACGGTCTGTACTGTAGTCTACACCAAGCTGAGCTTCTGAGTGCGTTGCGTTTTGAGAGTTCTTCCATCCCACTCTGCTCGAGGACAATCTTCGAGTATATCCATCATGCCCGCCACCAGTCCTGATTCTCGGCAGCAAGTGCGAAGTCGTTCAGGTTCAAAGAAGGGGAGAGGTGGGGGTCTAATTGGTCACAATTTATCTAACGTTGAGCCACTGCCATGTTCCTACCACTCTTAATTCCCGATACGCTCCACTATGCCACAGAAAGGGAAGGGTGCGATCGACGGATAACTTACCGCGGTGGTCCTGTGTCGGCTTATCATACCTTTATTCTTGTTCTCAATATTGGAACGCCATGCAGCACACGTTCAATTCACCCAATCGCTTTTATTCATTGCTCTATCCGAGCTGTAAGGTCTGCAAGGTTTTTGGGACGGAAGTTGATAGTCTTGTGATACCGCTATACTTGAGTAGTGCGCTCAACCAAAGCCTGCACTCTGCCCAAAGAAGTTTATGAATAAAGCAAGGCATGCTGAATTATCAGGATTCGAGAGGTGGGAAAGAAAATACTCTTAAAAGAGGATTACTCTTTCAACGAAATCAAGGACTGGTTCTCGTTGCAGTGGGCTGTTCGACAAAGATGCGCAGCATCCTCCATTCCAACTCCAACTCCAACCACGGCAATGACTTGCTCCGTGACCTCAAGTGAAAACTAAAACCATATATTAGTTCATTTACTATTTAAACAATCGCACCAGAGGAAGGGTGCCATATTTGTTACTAGTTTATACCATAGTGTAGGATTTCCTGAGTACGCTGCGCCCATCGGAGATTCCGACCATTCTCTGGGCCGCTGCATCTGCAAGTTAGTATAAGTTTTTTATTTCCTTTTTTGGACCAAGTAAGGATCCTCCTTGCCATGAAGTATATTCGTAAATTAGGTTCTTGGGGAGCTCCCGTCTGTCCAGTATTGTATTCTCTGGGCATAGAAAAAAATGGACCTGGGCATGCGTCCTCACCCCGGTGACCTTGATGACCTTCATCGGCAATCCATCCCACCCCTACCCTTTACCTCCTACCCCCCCTTCTCAGCCTCTGACCGCAAAATTCAGCGAACCATCTTCTTGCCTTACTCTTCCATCAAGCTTCATTCTCAATCTTCACTGAATAGTTCGAAAAATATCGTTTCGAGTACGTTGATCAATCGATACACCATGGGTGTTGGGATCTATGAATCTGGACATGCCAGACATGTTCCTGGAACAGCTACGCTTTACGAAGACCAAGGTGCAGAAGAGGCTCCCAGTAGAACCAGTCATCTCAAACACGGGACTGGAAAAGATTCCCAGCTTCTACTTGTTCCTCAGCCATCAGACTCACCCAATGACCCTTTGGTTGGTTTCATTTAAAATTTCCCTTAAATTCTCTTTGCGACAGGTGGGTTTGGTCTGGTTGAGCTGACGTCTATAACAGAATTGGCCACTGTGGAAGAAAGATCTTACCCTCTTCGTCTTATGTCTTACCGCTGGCGTCGGTCGGTTTTCCCACTTGATCGATTTGAGAGCGAAACGGCTGCTGACTCGATTAAAGCTGCTGCTCTTGGCCCAGCCATTGCGCCGATCAACAAAATGTTGGTCGACGAATTCAAAACTACCTATCAAGTTACTGCAAGGTTTGCTGGTTGGCAGTTTTGGCCTGCTGGAATTGCTGGACTCTTTGGATCTGCAGTTGGGAGAGTTTGGGGTAAACGTCCGGTTTATATAGTTTCTACACTTCTCCTCTTCATTGGTGCGGTCTGGAATGCACTCGCGCAAAATACAGATAGCTTCTTGGGAGCAAGAATCCTACAGGTACTTGAACTTTTTTATTTTTTATTTTTTATTTTTTTTTCGTATGAGGAATCTGGGGGGTAAAGGTTTTTGCTTATCTTCAATTTAGGGATTTGGGCTGGGAGCATTTGAAACGATTGTTCCTTCCACTGTTGGGGACATGTACTTTGTAGGTTTTCAGGAGCTAGTGATGTATCACTTTAGATGACTAACAAGGTTAGGTTCACCAACGTGGAAAACGTATCGCTTTCTACAACCTTACTTTCTTAGGAAGCACCTATTTCATGCCGGTTTTGGGTGGATTCATATCCACAAGACATGGCTGGCGCACTCAATTCCAGATAATCAGTGCCTTCCTCGGGCCGGTTTTAATTCTAGTTATCCTCCTAGTCCCGGAACACGCTTATAATCGGCCTGCGATTTTCGATACCGATCTTCACTCTAGCAGTGATCTAAGTGAACTGGATGAGCAATTAGGGAAGAATGATGGTGCTAGGACCGAGGGAGTTGTAGGGGTGGGTGAAAATCCAGTAACTGGAAATGGTGCGGAAGAAGAGAGAACCACATTGCCGGAGGGAGTTGTATCTGCGACGGAGACACCTGCCACTTTAAACAATGAAGCAGCTATTGTAGCGGACTCAAGTGAAGAGAGGAAGACTTGGGTACAAGAGCTCAAGATTTACAATGGAAGGTTCTCAGATGAGAGCTTTTTCAAGTTGATATTCACGCCCTTTGCCTTGTTTTTGTACCCTGCTACGTTGTGGGCGTTCTCGTTTCAGGGAACCTTCATTACTTGGGTGTGTGCTTTATTTTATCGGCATTAGCCCTTCGAATTGGCTAATACTTGGGAACACAGGGAATCGCCGTATCCGTGGTTCTTGCCCAGATGTTTGCCGGGCCTCCTACCAACTTCGGTCCGGAAGAGCTCGGATACATGTACGCCGCGCCCTTCCTTGGGGCGCTCGGCGCATATATCTTTGGCGCTTTCGTCTCCGACTGGTCAGCCAAGTGGATGGCGCGTAAAAACAAGAACACCTACGAACCGGAGTTTAGAATCTTGCTTGTCGTTCCGGTTGCATTTTTCGGATTGCCTGGGCTATATGCGTATGGCCATGTCGCTGATTTACACCTGCATTGGATTGTTCCGTCTGTCCTCTACGGGTTCTTGACATTTGGGGTTGTTGTGAGTTGCACTGTGACCTTCTCTTATATTCTTGATGCGCATCGAGACATTGCGATAGAGATGATGGTTTCAATGCTGTTGCTAAAGAACTTTTTCGCCTTTGGGTGCACCTATTTCTTGGTTGATTGGGTGTATAGCGATGTAAGACCTTTTCCTGAGCTGTCAAGATCCTCTGCTAATTACGGTACCAAAATAGGGCCCTGCAAGAGTTTTCGACATCCTCGGAGCGATACAGACAGCCGTTTGCGTCTTATCCATCCCCATGTACATTTTCGGAAAGGCCCAGCGCGACTTCATGGGGAGGCATAACCTGCTTAAGAAGTGGGGATTGTATCCAAAGTCGGCAGCGAGTGCACTTCCTGTTGCCTAATCTTAGTTTACACCGCGATGTATGAGAGTTTCGGTGGGCTAGATGCGGGGGCATAAGTTTGTTTTGCAGGTTTTGGTGAAGCATAGATTTCTGTAAATAGAAAGGTCCGAAATTTTCGCCCTTGGATTGGATGCTTGTGAGGAATTGGGATTGCGGTTCTTGTATCTGTGACTGCTGTGCTAAATGTGCGCAGGGGTTGGAGTGGTTGGAGTTTCCTGTGCTGATGCTTGGGCTTCAAGTTATTTCCAACTTAGGGTGACCCTAATGTGGATGGTCTCAGTCATCCTGGGAGCTGTATGATATGTCAGAACGTAGCTAAGCCAGTATCATACTTGGACCGGTGGTTATTCCCATCGGCAACCTATCTGGCACGACAGCCCCCGCCACAAATTAACTGTAGGGCACACTAACCCGGGGAGCCATTGGGTAAAAAAGGCAAATCTTCCTACTAGCGGGATAAGTACTTGTTCCCATGGTAATATTTTGTGAAATACCTAGCTAGTGCAGTGGCTAATATGAAAAGAGCCAATTAACCCCTGTGTACTCAGCAGGAGCATTCCTGCTCAGAAATGAATTATTATTGAACGATCTATCACGTAGCGCAGGAGAATTAAAAAATCCTGCCCTACAGGAACTAAGAAATTGAGGTGGCAGTATCCGACTCCAGACCCATATCCTAAAGGAAGAGGTCCGCGATAGGCGGGGCAACAGGAAGAAAAAGACTAAGATCAAATTTTCTTCCCTTTCCCTATCCCGGGCACTATTTTCAATAGACACTGCTGCTCTCATTCACACCCCATGCAGACCAGCGGATCTGATCTCGATATGCGTTCACTCTATAGAAGGGCCGATAGAAGAGCTGGACCGACTCAACGCTCGCGTTGATTGTCTGGGGTGAATGAGCTCTAATCACGGCTTCTTCCCGCAGCAAGTATGGGTTCTCGTTTTCCCAGAGGAATAATACTTGCTAGCCCCATGTCAAAATACTGACTTAGAGACCTCTATTTAAACTTGAATTTTTAACTAAGCATAAAGCTATGTCCCGGAGCTCTGCGGCTAGTAAGGCCAGGATACCCACTAACGTTTATGGGTGGATGCGTAGGGTCAGTGCTAGGCAGCACAGATTATCACTCGTGTGAGGGTGTTTCCTCGTCCTGCTCGGAGTAACAGAGGTATTAATTATCATTGGGTGCTTTGGTCCCTGGTAGCCATGTTGGATCTTTCGCCCAGGAATCTACCTCCACGCCTGCCGATCCACCACCCCTGGCCTTGAGACCGGTCCGTTTTTATCGCTTGGCCCGGATATAGGTGTATGCGGGCCAGCACCCCCACTGAAGGGAATAACGCCCTTGTTCTCCACCATGTGTCCTCTGGTACGGCGGGTCAAGTAGACATCGAGTGCAAAAAAAAGCTTAAGCAAGTGGTAACAAGAAAGGAACACTAACACTAAGGCCGGGTAACAGTAAGTAGTAACAATGTCATGGAATAAAGACTTAGAAATTTAGAAAAAGGAGCTGTTACGAGACAAGATCCATATAATATGGGAAATTGTTTTGTCAATTAAGTTTAGTAATAAATTTATGTTATTCAATAACTAGTTTTTAGTAAAAACAATACAGAATATAATCAGGCAATTGATTAAGAACCAAGAAAACTAACTATATTCCCAGCCATCTGAGGCAGGAAAAAATGCAAAAACTTGATGGTACTATTGCTAAGCGAGGCTATAGCAATAGTGGGAGAGAAAAGAAAACCAAGATCATGAAATGTTGGAGGAAGTAAGGAGAGGATCTTAAGAGGGCAGACCTCAAGTGAGAAGGCAAGAGCAATATTTTAACATGAGAGGAGGATGGAAAGTAATAGCCTAGCCCATCACCTAAAAGCTCAGGAGGGATCAGACATGAAAAGTAGAAGAAAGGTCTTTGGTGTTAATATCTTTCAAAACAGAAAATAAATTTCAATCATAGTAAGGTATTCACAAGATACTAATCACATTATAGGGAGGGTACGATAGTTGACCAGTGGCATGCTCTACCAGAGAGGAGGCGAGAACTGCAAACTATGGGAAGCTTCAAAGGTGTATTGGGAAAACTAAAGAGTAACCATTCAAGCAAGTACTTTGAAATACTGTCAGTCGAAGTCTGCCTTTTTCTATCAGAGAATTAGGAGGTGTTAAATTGTTAGGTAGACTGGGATCCAATATCTAGGAACCACCCTAAGTAGGTTAACTCCTCTCGAAATTAGAATCTATAGTCTCCAACACTCCTCTCCAGCCTCCTTACCAGGCCCGCATGTCACTATACATATCAATCTCAGTTACATAGTTCAATTGCAATATCACGTGACTATTCACTGAAGGTCATGTGTTCAACTCCTGTTGTAGTTAAAGTAATTTCTGGTATTAAGATATTTTCTACTAATGTCACTTGCAACTGCAAGGCTCCGTGCACGACAACCAGGAACTTCCGAATGAGGGATTATGATTCTATCCTATATAGGTGCCTCTCCTCTATACAAGAAAGGTTACAGGATCAGAATCTATCAGTTGAGTTAGGAGATATTGAGCTTCGAAATCAGTGACCTGAGAAGGTTGCATATACGACTTCACACAATCATCTAGAGTAACTAAGAGTTGCCGATCCTGAGATTATCTATCAATCTGGTGAAATAGCTTTCTGCGAATTAGTAGGAAGTACTCTGGAAGATATCTATTAGTTGAGCAAGGAGGTATGAAGGTTTGAAGTCAGCTGACCTAGACAGGTTGCGATTATAACTACCTGAGTAAATACAACCTGCAGATGAAACTGATCATTTCATTAATAATGGAGACAATTAGGGCCAACTCAGTTCTACTTGAGAACTAGGCCATAAGTCTAAAGACTCTGACCATGGAATAATTACTAGTATTGGGAACAGTATGATTCCCAGTTAGTTATATTGCAATTACTGAAGAGGGTGTGGTGATTTTCAGGGTCTCTAGGTATTTGTACCTTTGAAGAATACCTAATATTGTGAATTACAATCAGAGAGATACATAGTTGAATAATAAATAGATGAAGTCTGCAAACACTCAGATATAAAATATAAATATCAAAGTGGCTTCTCAGCTTTAGATATCATCAAGTAATAGATAAAAGACCTTAACAATAAAACATTGTTTTTACGATTCTATTTTACTTTTCCAATTATACATTGCTCTTAGTTGTCATAAACGAAACAAGTGAATTCGAGCCTTCCTAGACAATATCCGTCTACAGAAACGAACCTTGGTTAGCCTAAACAACTCTGAGGTCTATCAGGTTGTCTCAGCCTAACATAACTACACAAATCTGCTCATATCTATTATTAGCAAAACTAATCAAACGTATCATGCCATACACTTTGGTAAAACAACTTAAGTATCAAAGTGATACTTACAAAAAAATATAAAATAAAACTAAGGATCATTTAATACTTAAAATAAATCAAGAATCAAAACGATACTTAAAACAAAACATAAAATAAAATCCTTAACTGAGTACCCAGACCAGTTACAATTACTGAATGTAAAGCAAAAACAGAGGATTCTGGGTAAAAGCAGGAATTTTTTATTTTTATTTTTTATATTATGTATTATTTGTTAAAATACAAGAACTTGCATGCAGCCTGAGCTCTAGCATAAAAAAAGACCTCAATCTCAAACAAACAAACAAAGAAACAAACAGCTTCTGTCTTCCAATTGACATTTGTCATCACATCTCAAATGGTGCCCACTCAAGTAAGAAAAAAAAGAACAGCATTATTAGCTAACTGAGAAAAATTATAATCATAAACGTTAAAGCCAGCAAAAAGTATATGGTAGTCTAGGTGTCCAGGTTGGCGGAAGAGGGTAGCCTGAGTACAGGTAAAGTAGAGAGAAAGGCAGTCCTAGTAAAGATTACCTAGCTGGCCAACCCCTTGATGAGGGTGAAAGAGGACTTGAGGGGTGAGTAAGGAATAGCATCAAGTACTTTCAGGAGGTGGAGTATTCTCTGAGTGGTCTTAACAGGGCAGGTTAGTAGTACATAGTGGAGATCCTCATTATCCTCTGCACAGTGTAGGTATAGGGTTAGTTCCCATCTGCATTCCAGAAGTAATGACTGGCAAGGGTACTCTTACTAGAATGGATTTGATGTATTCTGTATGTGGCAAATTTGTCCAAACCCATGACTATAAGAGGCCTGGTTAACACCAGATAGTCGTAGTAGTAGGAAGGCCGTACCTGCTGGCCCCAGTCAGTTGTAAGACAGAGTCTGAGCTTAGCCTTAAGGGAGGTATAGGTTTGGGTAAGGTTCAGGTTTAAGGTTAGGAAGCAAGTCTGGAAGAAGGGAGGAGGTCACAGCTAAGGGCTATAGGCAACTTCCAGACCCGGTCCTGATGCTTGGATTTATAGCAGTGTATGAGTTCCATCTTAGGGACAGAAAAGGCAACTCCAACCTTGGCTGCCTTCTGTGAAAGTAATGAAAAAACATGCTGAAGAACCCTTACATTCTTCTAATATGAATGAGTAGAAACAGTAACAGAAAAATCATCAACATAGGAAAAAATAACCCCTTGAGGTATGGAAATATGCAAGTCTAATACGTAAATCAAAAATAATAATAGAGAAACAGTGGACCCCTAAGGGGTGGTAAAAACTAGAAAACAGTAGTATTATAATAAGTAATAATGTTTAAGAAAGAGAACTTGTATATGAAATAAATATGAAAAATAGAAAAAAATTACAGTAAAAAAAAACAACCTTTATATAAAAAAATAACTATTAAAACACTTAATAATAGTAAGTTGAGAGTTATTTTAATAACAAAGAAAGAATCAAGCAGAGATGAGAAAATTATAAGAAAACTGTTGTGTGGACAAGGTTTTTAAAGTATTTATAGCATCTTAAGTGAACCAGTTTAGTAGGCGAAAGTTACCAGGAGACTACGGAAATAAGATGCTAGAGGCTAGGTACCAGACTGGACTGAAGACAAACACTGGATTAATAATAGGTTAGAAGCTATGTGGAATTCAAGTAGAGAAGAGAACTGAGAACAAGACAAAAACTAGACAGGAAAGAGAATAAGACTGAGAAGAGGACAGGAAATAGAGCTGCAAACAGTGCCCTAGATGGGAGGAAAAACTAGACACAAGGAAAACTGAGTACTAGATAATAAACTAATCAGAGAATAAAACTAAGTACAGTTGTGTAATAGATAGAATCAGATATATAGGAACATATAACAGGTGACATAAAGAGAAAATGAAAAGAAGGAGAAATAGCTAATAGAAGAGAAGAGAAGGAAAGGTAAACCAGTAAGTAATATGATATAACCAAAAAATATGGTATTACCCTATAGGGTACAGGTTCACATTCAGGACTTATTATGTTATAAAGTAAAGCCTTTATACTAGCCTCAAGCTGACTTTCAAATAGGAAAATATAAAGAAGAAAAGA